>NC_046364.1:22400039-22700903 GCF_011125445.2 Fundulus heteroclitus | reverse complement strand
GTTATTGGGGTTTCGAGTTACCATGGCAACAAAATTAGCGAAAAACCACCCCCAAAAAACCCCATAGGAATGAATGGGTCGGGTAGAAAGAAAGCCTCAAAAAAGCCTCCAAATGACAATTTTCAATGCTGTACGGGTGGTCGCATGCTTTCACCTACGAACACCGTTTAACTTCCAGTTTGTAGAATATTCTGTGACCTACTCAGAAGTGAAAACGGGATGTGGATATCTTTTATCGTCTCCTCACAAGTACTCCTCAAAGCTTATGTCCAAAATCAGCGAAATCATCGTTTACAATGAAAGTCAATGACGGAATTCTCCAACCCGCTAGAGTGGCCCACTCTAGCTTTTTTAAAGATTTCAAAACTCCGAACAACTTGACCTTACTCGCTCAATTTCACTCTATGTAGACAAATTATACATCAAAACGTAGGTATTTTTGTCAGGATTCGGGAAATGTAACCCTCATTGGTGGTGGCATTTATAGATTTTTCGCAAATCACCTTAGACCGACACAAAACCCGAAACCTCCCCCATTCATTTCATATGGAGCGGTTTTGAAAAATGACGTCTAAAAATCCCAAAAACATCACATGTTTTCGCATAGTCGCTTACTCCTAAAACCGTTTTATGTACAGACATGAGACTTTCACACACTGAACTGTCCCAACCCTTCTGGCACTCACAAAAAAGGAATTTTGTGGATAACTGTTTACGGTTTTCCGCAGGAACAATTTGTTCGGGAAGTAGCGAATGTGCAAAATCCTAAAAACGCTTTGGAGCTGCATTTTCCCCACATCATCCACTTTTTTACATCGTCGCTGTGTCTACACCGATTTTTGTACAAACATAAACATGAGCTTCATGGTCCTCAAAAGCCTGCTGATACTCATGGTGAAAGAATTATGTTGATATCTCTTATACTTTTTGAGTTACAGCGATTTGTTCGGGACCCTCTTTAGAGGATTTCTGAAAATCCATAAAAATCCAATTTAGATCATAATTTTTTACGCCTTTATTAAACTTTTTTCTAGCAAAAAACGATAGTCTTTTCTTCTTCCCCTATCCGTTACGAACTAAACGCAGAAAAAATTACGTCTCTACCATTTACGGATGAAGAGATATCAAGCGTTGTTCGGGGCAAAGTTCTCCATTAGAATCCAATGGGACTTTTTGTGAGCAAAGTCTCTGCACTTTGGTGCAGAGACTTTGGCCGCTGCAGGTGTGTGAGTGAGTTTCCATGACAACGGAACTCTGAGGGCCAGAGGGAGAAGGTCCATTAGGATAGAATGGCAACTTTCGACGCCAGCTGCAGCGGCTGTGATTAATGTAGAAATCTGAAATTCGCACAGTCACTTCCTCTTAACATTTTAAAATTTTCATGTGACTTTCAGCCATGTGTCAGTTTACTGTCCCATTTTGGATTTTACATGCTTTCCTATTGGGTCTTTGCTTCCAACAGGACCTGGCATGATGCCTAGACACGACCCACTTGGCCAATACAGCACCACCCACATGTGGGAAATAGCACTACACACCATGTTGGTCAAATGTTGAGTTCTGGGCCCAGATGTGGTGAGGCTGAGTTGCTAAAGGAGGCCAATCTGACCAATGAACTTTGGTCACGTTTGGTGACATTAAGTATTGGCACCCCTATTTGAGGCACTTCCCAGTACAGGATTTGGACCAAACTGACAGAGTCCAATCCCCCGGTGATACTGAACACAACCATGTTAGCGGCTAACTGTTAGCATGTTGCTAACCGGAAGTAGCTCTATGAAGGTCTCACCAACTTCTGCTTCACAGAAACTGTTCTTACTTTAGAGAGAAAGCTCCGCAAGAAATTTGGGCTACGTCGCATAAAGCATCTCCAAGCTATGAGGTGTCAAACATCCAATGCTTTTCAATGGAGGACCAAACCCCTTATGGTCCCAATAATGCATGCCCATATATGGCGTTACTGTATAGCTCAGATGGAAAGTGCAGGCTTTGCATGCAAGAGGTCGTGGGATCGAAACCCGGCGTGGGAGACTAAGAGTTTTGTATTATAATCCCCACAGTGTGTATATTAAATCATGTGTGCTGATCCCATGAAGTATGTTTTTGTACCACCCGCCATTTTGAGTTACCATGGCAACGTTATAAACAACGTTTTTTCTCCCTATTTTGAGGCTCATCCCAGTACAGGATTGGATCAAACTAACAGAGTACACTCACCCAGTGATACCAAACACAACCATGTTAGCGGCTAACGGTTAGCATGTTGCTAACCGGAAAGTAGCTCTAGGAAGCCGTACAAACTTCTGCTTGACAGATTTGGTGAATTTTAGGATTTTCTCCCTTTGTAGGCACTTCTCAGTACAGGATTTCAACCAAACTAACAGAGTAACATCACCCGCTGATACTGAACACAACCATGCTAGCGGCTAACCGTTAGCATGTTGCTAACCAGAAGTAGCTTTGGGAAGGTCCTATCAACTTCTGCTTAGCCAGGGTTCTTATGCCTTTACAGACAGAGAGAGGGCTGCAGCTGTCAGTGAGTCTCCATGACAACGCTGCTAGCAAGAGGCTCCTAGGAGGTCCATTGACTTAACATGGCACCTTTCGACGGCCACCGCGGGGGCTGTGAAGGCCGTAGGAAGCTGAAATTCGCAGTGTTGCTTCCTGTTGCTATTTCTGATGGTACGGTTCGCACCAAGTGGCAGGCGCCTTGCTAAATTTCTTCAGAATTTTTCTAGTTATTCTTAATTTTTCTTCCGTCACGATTAATGCGGCCCGAACCGTAGCGAGCACCCCCACAATATAGGTATCAAAACGTGTGGCGCGATTACGAGATGTGTGCTGGTACTTTTATTGGGATTTCGAGTTACCATGGCAACAAAATTAGCGAAAAACCACCCCCAAAAAACCCATAGGAATGAATGGAGTCGGGTAGAAAGAAAGCCTCAAAAAAAGCCTCCAAATGACCATTTTCAACGCTGTACTGTGTCGTCATGCTTTCACCTACGAACACCGTTTAACTTCCAGTTTGTAGATATATCTGTGAACTACTCAGAAGTGAAAACGGGATGTGGATATTTGTTATCGTCTCTTCACAGTTACTCCTCAAAGCTCATGTCCAAAAATCAGCTAAATCATCGTTTACAATGAAAGTCAATGACGGAATTCTCCAACCGCTAGAGTGGCCCACTCTAGCTTTTTTAAAGATTTCAAAACTCCGAACAACTTGACCTTACTCACTCAATTTTCACTCTATGTAGACAAATTATACATCAAAACGTAGGTATTTTTGTCAGGATTCGGGAAATGTAACCCTCATTGGTGTGGCATTTATAGATTTTTCGCAAATCACCTCAGACCGACACAAACCCGAAACCTCCCCCATTCATTTCCTATGGAGCGGTTTTGAAAAATGACGTCTAAAAATCCAAAACATCACATGTTTCGCATCGTCGCTACTCCTAAAACCGTTTTATGTACAGACATGAGACTTTCACACATGAATGTCCCAACCCTTCTGGCACTCAAGAAAAATTAATTTTGTGGATAACTGTTACGGTTTTTCCACAGGAACAATTTGTTCGGGAGTAGCGAATGTGCAAAATCCTGAAATCGCTTTGGAGCTGCATTTTCCCACATCATCCACTTTTTTACATCGTCGCTGTGCCTACACCGATTTTTGTAAAAATATGAAAATGAGCTACATGGTCATCAAAAGCCTGCTGATACTCACAGTGAAAGAATTATTTTGATATCTCTTATACTTTTTTAGCCAGAGCGATTTGTTCGGGATCATTTTCAGAGGATTTCTGAAATTTCATAAAAATGTCCTTTAGATCATAATTTTTTACGCCTTTATTAAACTTTTTCCAGCAAAAAACCGATAGCAAGTCTTCTTCCCCTATCCGTTACGAAATAAACACAGAAAAAATTACGTCTCTACCATTTACGGTTCCGGAGAAATCGTGCGTTGTTCGAGGCAAAGTTCTCCATTATAATCCAATAGGCTGACTTGGACAAAAAGTGTCTGCACTTCTTTAGACTGGCCCGCTGCAGCTGTGTCAGTGAGTTTCCATGACGACGGAACTCTGAGGGCCAGTGGGAGACGTTCCATTGAGATACAATGGCAACTTTCATCGCTCACTGCAGTGGCTGTGATTAATGTAGAAATCTGAAATTCGCACAGTCACTTCCTCTTAATATTTTAAAATTTTCATGTGACTTTCAGTCATGTGTCAGTTTTCTGTGCCATTTTGGATTTCACATGCTTTCCTATTGGGCCTTTGCTTCTAACAGGACCTGGCATGATGCCCAGACATGACCCAATTGGCCAATACAGCACCACCCACATGTGGGAAATGGCACTACACACCATTTTGGTCAAATGTTGAGTTCTGGGCCCAGATGTGGTGAGGCTGAGTTTCTAAAGGAGGCCAATCTGTCCCATGAACTTTTGTCACGTTTGGTGACATTAAGTATTGGCACCCCTATTTGAGGCACTTCCCAGTACAGGATTTGGACAAAACTGAGAGAGTACAATTACCTGGTGATACTGAACACAATGTTGTTAGCGGCTAACAGTTAGCATGTTGCTAACCGGAAGTAGCTTTAGGAAGGTCTCACCAACTTCTGCTTCACAGAGTCTGTTCTTCCTTTAGAGAGAAAGCTCCACAATAAATTTGGGCTACGTCGCATAAAGCATCTCCAAGCTATGAGGTGTCAAACATCCAATGTTTTTCAATGGGGGACCAAACCCCTTATGGTCCCAATACTGCATGACCTTATATGGCGCTACAGTATAGCTCAGATGGAAAGTGCAGGCTTTGCATGCAAGAGGTCGTGGGTTCGAAACCCGGCGTAAGTGACTAAGATTTTTGTGTTATAATCCTCACAGTGTGTATATTAAAACATGTATGCTGATCCCATGAAGTATTTTTTTGTACCACCCGCCATTTTGAGTTACCATGGCAACATTATAAATGACGTATTTTCTCCCTATTTGAGGCTCATCCCAGTACAGGATTTGGACCAAACAAACAGAGTACACTAACCCAGTGATACCAAACACAACCATGTAAGCGGCTAACGGTTAGCATGTTGCTAACCGGAAGTAGCTCTAGGAAGCCTGTACAAACTTCTGCTTGACAGATTTGGTGAATTTTAGGATTTTCTCCCTTTTTAGGCACTTCTCAGTACAGGATTTCAACCAAACTAACAGAGTAACATCACCCGCTGATACTGAACACAACCATGCTAGCGGCTAACCGTTAGCATGTTGCTAACCGGAAATAGCTTTAGGAAGGTCCTACCAACAGCTGCTTAGCCAGAGTTCTTCTGCCTTTACAGACAGAGAGGGCTGTAGCTGTCAGTGAGTCTCCATGACAACGCTGCTAGCAAGAGGCTCCTATGACTTAACATGGCACCTTTCAACGGCCGCTGCGAGGGCTGTGAAGACCGTAGGAACCTGAAATTCGCAGTGTTACTTCCTGTTGCTATTTCTGACGCTACGGTACGCACCAAGTGGCAGGCGCCTTGCTAAATTTCTTCAGAAATTTTTCTAGTTAATATTCTTTATTTTTCTTCCTTCACGATTAATGGGGCCCGAACCGTAGCGTGCACCCCCACAATATATACATCAAAACGTCTGGCTCGGTCTCGAGATGTGTGCTACTATGTTTATTGGGGTTTCGAGTTACCATGGCAACAAAATAAGCGAAAAACCACCCCCAAAACAACCCCATAGGAATGAATGTTATCGGGTAGAAAGAAAGCCTAAAAAAAGTCTCAAAATGACCGTTTTCAAAGCAGTACTGTGTCGTCATGCTTTTACCTACAAACACCGTTTAACTTCCAGTTTGTAGATATATCTGTGACCTACTCAGAAGTGAAAACGGGATGTGGATATCTTTTATCGTCTCTTCACAGTTACTCCTCAAAGCTCATGTCCGAAAATAAGCGAAATCATCGTTTACAATGAAAGTCAATGACGGAATTCTCCAACCGCTAGAGTGGCCCACTCTAGCTTTTTTAAAGATTTCAAAACTCCGAACAACTTCACCTTACTCGCTCAATTTTCACTCTACGTAGACAAATTATACATCAAAACGTAGGTATTTTTGTCAGGCTTCGGGAAATGTAACCCTCATTGGTGTGGCATTTATAGATTTTTCGCAAATCACCTCAGACCGACACAAACCCGAAACCTCCCCCATTCATTTCCTATGGAGCGGTTTTGAAAAATGACGTCTAAAAATCCAAAACATCACATGTTTTCGCATCGTCGCTACTCCTAAACCGTTTTATGTACAGACATGAGACTTTCACACATGAATGTCCCAACCCTTCTGGCACTCAAGAAAAATACATTTTGTTGATAACTGTTACGGTTTTTCCACAGGAACAATTTGTTCGGGAGTAGCGAATGTGCAAAATCCTGAAATCGCTTTGGAGCTGCATTTTCCCACATCATCCACTTTTTTACATCGTCGCTGTGCCTACACCGATTTTTGTAAAAATATGAAAATGAGCTACATGGTCATCAAAAGCCTGCTGATACTCACAGTGAAAGAATTATTTTGATATCTCTTATACTTTTTTAGCCAGAGCGATTTGTTCGGGATCATTTTCAGAGGATTTCTGAAATTTCATAAAAATGTCCTTTAGATCATAATTATTTACGCCTTTATTAAACTTTTTCCAGCAAAAACCGATAGCAAGTCTTCTTCCCCTATCCTTTACGAAATAAACACAGAAAAAATTACGTCTCTACCATTTACGGTTCCGGAGAAATCGTGCGTTGTTCGAGGCAAAGTTCTCCATTATAATCCAATAGGCAGACTTGGTCACCAAGTGTCTGCACTTTTTTAGACTGGCCCGCTGCAGCTGTGTCAGTGAGTTTCCATGACGACGGAACTCTGAGGGCCAGTGGGAGACGTTCCATTGAGATAGAATGGCAACTTTCGACGCCAGCTGCAGCGGCTGTGATTAATGTAGAAATCTGAAATTCGCACAGTCACTTCCTCTTAACATTTTAAAATTTTCATGTGACTTTCAGTCATGTGTCAGTTTACTGTCCCATTTTGGATTTTACATGCTTTCCTATTGGGTCTTTGCTTCTAACAGGACCTGGCATGATGCCTAGACACGACCCACTTGGCCAATACAGCACCACCCACCTGTGGGAAATGGCACTACACACCATTTTGGTCAAATGTTGAGTTCTGGGCCCAGATGTGGTGAGGCTGAGTTGCTAAAGGAGGCCAATCTGACCAATGAACTTTGGTCACGTTTGGTGACATTAAGTATTGGCACCCCTATTTGAGGCCCTTCCCAGTACAGGATTTGGACCAAACTGACAGAGTACAATCACCCGGTGATACTGAACACAACCTTGTTAGCGGCTAACGGTTAGCATGTTGCTAACCGGAAGTAGCTCTAGAAAGGTCTCACCATCTTCTGCTTCACAGAGTCTGTTCTTACTTTAGAGAGAAAGCTCCACAAGAAATTTGGGCTACGTGGCATAAAGCATCTCCAAGCTATCAGGTGTCAAACATCCAATGCTTTTCAATGGGGGACCAAACCCCTTATGGTCCCAATACTGCATGCCCATATATGGCGCTACAGTATAGCTCAGATGGAAAGTGCAGGCTTTGCATGCAAGAGGTCGTGGGATCGAAACCCGGCGTGGCAGACTAAGATTTTTGTATTATAATCCCCACAGTGTGTATATTAAAACATATGTGCTGATCCCATGAAGTATTTTTATGTACCACCCGCCATTTTCAGTTACCATGGCAACGTTATAAACGACGTTTTTTCTCCCTATTTAAGGCTCATCCAGTACAGGATTTGGACCAAACTAACAGAGTACACTCACCCAGTGATACCAAACACAACCATGTTAGCGGCTAACGGTTAGCATGTTGCTAACCGGAAGTAGCTCTAGGAAGCCTGTACAAACTCCTGCTTGACAGATTTGGTGAATTTTAGGATTTTCTCCCTTTTTAGGCACTTCTCAGTACAGGATTTCAACAAAACTAACAGAGTAACATCACCCGCTGATACTGAACACAACCATGCTAGCGGCTAACCGTTAGCATGTTGCTAACCAGAAGTAGCTTTAGGAAGGTCCTATCAAATTCTGCTTAGCCAGAGTTCGTCTGCCTTTACAGACATTGAGGGCTGCAGCTGTCAGTGAGTCTCCATGACAACGCTGCTAGCAAGAGGCTCCTAGGAGGTCCATTGACTTAACATGGCACCTTTCAACGGCCGTTGCGGGGGCTGTGAAGACCGTAGGAAGCTGAAATTCGCAGTGTGGCTTCCTGTTGCTATTTCTGACGCTACGGTACGCACCAAGTGGCAGGCGCCTTGCTAAATTTCTTCAGAAATTTTTCTAGTTATTCTTTATTTTTCTTACATCACGATAAATGCAGCCCGAACTGTAGCGAGCACCCCCACGATATAGGTATCAAAACTTGTGGCTCGATTACGAGATGTGTGCTACTACTTTTATTGGGGTTTCGAGTTACCATGGCAACAAAATTAGCGAAAAACCACCCCCAAAAAACCCCATAGGAATGAATGGAGTCGGGTAGAGAGAAAGCCTCAAAAAGACCTCCAAATGACCAATTTCAACGCTGTACTGTGTCGCCATGCTTTCACCTACGAACACCGTTTAACTTCCAGTTTGTACATATATCTGTGACCTACTCAGAACTGAAAACGGGATGTGGATATCTTTTATCGTCTCCTCACAAGTACTCCTCAAAGCTCATGTCCAAAAATCAGCAAAATCATCGTTTACAATGAAAGTCAATGACGGAATTCTCCAACCGCTAGAGTGGCCCACTCTAGCTTTTTAAAGATTTCAAAACTCCGAACAACTTGAGCCTACTCGCTCAATTTTCACTCTACGTAGACAAATTATACATCAAAACGTGGGTATTTTTGTCAGGATTCGGGAAATGTAACCCTCATTGGTGTGGCATTTATAGATTTTTCGCAAATCACCTCAGACCGACACAAACCCGAAACCTCCCCCATTCATTTCCTATGGAGCGCTTTTGAAAAATGACGTCTAAAAATTCAAAACATCACATGTTTTCGCATCGTCGCTACTCCTAAACCGTTTTATGTACAGACATGAGACTTTCACACATGAATGTCCCAACCCTTCTGGCACTCACAAAAAAATAATTTTGTGGATAACTGTTACGGTTTTTCCGCAGGAACAATTTGTTCGGGAGTAGCGAATGTGCAAAATCCTGAAATCGCTTTGGAGCTGCATTTTCCCACATCATCCACTTTTTTACATCGTCGCTGTGCCTACACCAATTTTTGTAAAAATATGAAAATGAGCTACATGGTCATCAAAATCCTGCTGATACTCACAGTGAAAGAATTATTTTGATATCTCTTATACTTTTTTAGCCAGAGCGATTTGTTCGGGATCATTTTCAGAGGATTTCTGAAATTTCATAAAAATGTCCTTTAGATCATAATTATTTACGCCTTTATTGAACTTTTTCCAGCAAAAACCGATAGCAAGTCTTCTTCCCCCATCCTTTACGAAATAAACACAGAAAAGATTACGTCTCTACCATTTACGGTTCCGGAGAAATTGTGCGTTGTTCGAGGCAAAGTTCTCCATTATAATCCAATAGGCAGACTTGGACACCAAGTGTCTGCACTTTTTTAGACTGGCCCGCTGCAGGTGTGTCAGTGAGTTTCCATGACGACGGAACTCTGAGGGCCAGTGGGAGATGTTCCATTGAGATAGAATGGCAACTTTCGACGCCAGCTGCAGCGGCTGTGATTAATGTAGAAATCTGAAATTCGCACAGTCACTTCCTCTTAACATTTTAAAATTTTCATGTGACTTTCAGCCATGTGTCAGTTTACTGTCCCATTTTGGATGTCACATGCTTTCCTATTGGGCCTTTGCTTCCAACAGGACCTGGCATGATAACCAGACACAACCCAATTGGCCAATACAGCACCACCCACATGTGGGAAATGGCACTACACACCATTTTGGTCAAATGTTGAGTTCTGGGCCCAGATGTAGTGAGGCTGAGTTGCTAAAGGAGGCCAATATGACCCATGAAGATTGGTCACGTTTGGTGACATTAAGTATTGGCACCCCTATTTGAGGCACTTCCCAGTACAGGATTTGCACCAAACTAACAGAGTACACTCACCCGGTGATACTGAACACAACCATGTTAGCGGCTAACGGTTAGCATGTTGCTAACCGGAAGTAGCTCTAGGAAGCCTGTACAAACTTCTGCTTGACAGATTTGGTGAATTTTAGGATTTTCTCCCATTTTAGGCACTTCTCAGTACAGGATTTCAACCAAACTAACAGAGTAACATCACCCGCTGATACTGAACACAACCATGCTAGCGGCTTACCGTTAGCATGTTGCTGAACGGAAATAGCTTTAGGAAGGTCCTATCAACTTCTGCTTAGCCAGGGTTCTTCTGCCTTTACAGACAGAGAGAGGGCTGCAGCTGTCAGTGAGTCTCCATGACAACGCTGCTAGCAAGAGGCTCCTAGGAGGTCCATTGACTTAACATGGCACCTTTCAACGGCCGTTTCGGGGGCTGTGAAGACCGTAGGAAGCTGAAATTCGCAGTGTGGCTTCCTGTTGCTATTTCTGACGGTACGGTACGCACCAAGTGGCAGGCGCCTTGCTAAATTTCTTCAGAAATTTTTCTAGTTATTCTTTATTATTATTCCGTCACGGCTAATGCGGCCCGAACCGTAGCGTGCACCCCCACAATATAGGTATCAAAACCTGTGGCTCGATTACGAAATGTGTGCTACTACTTTTATTGGGGTTTCGAGTTACCATGGCGACAAAATTAGCGAAAACACCCCCCAAAAACCCCCATAGGAATGAATGGAGTCGGGTAGAAAAAAAGCCTCAAAAAAGCCTCCAAATGACCAATTTCAACGCTGTACTGTGTCGTCATGCTTTCACCTACGAACACCGTTTAACTTCCAGTTTATAGATATATCTGTGAACTACTCAGAAGTAAAAACGGGATGTGGATATTTTTTATCATCTCCTCACAGTTACTCCTCAAAGCTCATGTCCAAAAATCAGCGAAATCATCGTTTACAATGAAAGTCAATGACGGAATTCTCCAACCGCTAGAGTGGCCCACTCTAGCTTTTTTAAAGATTTCAAAACTCTGAACAACTTGACCTTACTCGCTCAATTTTCACTCTACCTAGACAAATTATACATCAAAACGTAGGTATTTTTGTCAGGATTCGGGAAATGTAACCCTCATTGGTGTGGCATTTATAGATTTTTCGCAAATCACCTCAGAGCGACACAAACCCGAAACCTCCCCCATTCATTTCCTATGGAGCGGTTTTGAAAAATGACGTCTAAAAATCCAAAACATCACATGTTTTCGCATCGTCGCTACTCCTAAACCGTTTGATGTACAGACATGAGACTTTCACACATGAATGTCCCAACCCTTCTGGCACTCAAGAAAAATGAATTTTGTGGATAACTGTTACGGTTTTTCCACAGGAACAATTTGTTCGGGAGTAGCGAATGTGCAAAATCCTGAAATCGCTTTGGAGCTGCATTTTCCCACATCATCCACTTTTTTACATCGTCGCTGTGCCTACACCGATTTTTGTAAAAATATGAAAATGAGCTACATGGTCATCAAAAGCCTGCTGATACTCACAGTGAAAGAATTATTTTGATATCTCTTATACTTTTTTAGCCAGAGCGATTTGTTCGGGATCATTTTCAGAGGATTTCTGAAATTTCATAAAAATGTCCTTTAGATCATAATTTTTTACGCCTTTATTAAACTTTTTCCAGCAAAAACCGATAGCAAGTCTTCTTCCCCCATCCTTTACGAAATAAACACAGAAAAAATTACGTCTCTACCATTTACGGTTCCGGAGAAATCGTGCGTTGTTCGAGGCAAAGTTCTCCATTATAATCCAATGGGACTTATTGTGACCAAAGTGTCTGCACTTCGGCCGCTGCAGGTGTGTGAGTGAGTTTCCATGACGACGGAACTCTGAGGTCCAGAGCTAGACGCTCCATTGAGATACAATGGCAACTTTCATCGCTCACTGCAGTGGCTGTGATTAATGTAGAAATATGAAATTCGCACAGTCACTTCCTCTTAACATTTTAAAATTTCCATGTGACTTTCAGCCATGTGTCAGTTTTCTGTGCCATTTTGGATCAAACCACTTATGTTTCCAATAATGCATGCCCATATATGGTGCTACAGTGTAGCACAGATGGAAAGTGCAGGCTTTGCATGCAAGAGGTCGTGGGATCGATTCCCGGTATGGAAAACTTGGAGTTTTGTATTATAATCCTCACAGTGTGAATATCAAAACATGTGTGCTGATCCCATGAAGTATTTTTTGTACCACCCGCCATTTTGAGTTACCATGGCAACGTTATAAATGACGTTTTTTCTCCCTATTTGAGGCACATCCCAGTACAGGATTTGGACCAAACTGACAGAGTACACTCACCCAGTGATACCATACACAACCATCTTAGCGGCTAACGGTTAGCATGTTGCTAACCGGAATTAGCTCTAGGAAGCCTGTACAAACTTCTGCTTGACAGATTTGGTGAATTTTAGGATTTTCTCCCTTTTTAGGCACTTCTCAGTACAGGATTTCAACCAAACTAACAGAGTAACATCACCCGGTGATACTGAACACAGCCATGCTAGCGGCTAACCGTTAGCATGTTGCTAACCGGAAATAGCTTTAGGAAGGTCCTACCAACAGCTGCTTAGCCAGAGTTCTTCAACCTTTACAGACAGAGAGGGCTGTAGCTGTCAGTGAGTCTCCATGACAACGCTGCTAGCAAGAGGCTCCTAGGAGGTCCATTGACTTAACATGGCACCTTTCAACAGCCGCTGCGAGGGCTGTGAAGACCGTAGGAACCTGAAATTCGCAGTGTTACTTCCTGTTGCTATTTCTGACGGTACGGTACGCACCAAGTGGCAGGCGCCTTGCTAAATTTCTTCAGAAATTTTTCTAGTTACTATTAGAACTGGCCTGGCGGGATATTGCATGCCCAAAAATAATACTACAAGTCCCACAATGCACTCCATGTGCATTTGGTGTGCATGAGTCCCGCCTCATTTGTTCATCAGCAGCCTTAATCCAATCCAACTTTATTCATATTGTACTTTAAATTACCAAAGGGACCAAAGCGCTGTACGAAATACATAAAAAAACATTTAAAACACTAAAATGCCATTGTAAAGAAACAAACATAAAACACAGAAATGGAATATTAAATGGAACAGCCCAAGTGGCTGTGTCCAACAACAGAACACCACTCGAGTTCAGATCAGGTGGGCCATTCCTCCCAACCACGCCCCTCCAGGTCTCACTGTCATTGCTCACATGAGCGTTGAAGTCCCCCAGAAGAACAAGGGAGTCCCCAGGAGGGGCACTCTCCAGTAACCCCTCTAAGGACTCCAAAAAGGGTGGGTAATCTGAACTGCTGTTTGGCAAATAAGCACAAACAACGGTCAGAACCCGTTCCCCCAAACGTATGCGGAGAGAGGCCACCCTCTCTTTCACTGGGGTAAACCCCAACGTACAGGCACCAAGATGAGGGGCCACCAGGGGCAACTCCAGAGTGTAAGAATGTCCAGCCCCTCTCGAGGAGACTGGTTCCAGAGCCATGTGTCGAGGTAAGTCCGGCTATCTCTGGCCGGAACCTCTCAACCTCGCGCACTAGCTGCAGAGTTGTTTGTGGATGTAAATGGAAAAGCTGTGTGTCTTTCTGTGTAGAGAAAGAGAGTGTGGCTGTGATGTAAGAACACAACATAAGACGATTCTGTATGTCCGGCGACACACACATATCTGGGTGAGCAACTGTTCTCTTTGATGATTCAATTCAATTCCATTATATTTATATAGCGCCAAATCATGAAACATGTCATCTCAAGGCACTTTACAAAATCAAGTTCAATCATATTATACAGATTGGGTCAGATTATACAGATTGGTCAAAAATGTCCTATATAAGGAAACCAGTTGATTGCATCAAAGTCCCGACAAGCAGCATTCACTCCTGGGGAACCGTAGAGCCACAGGGAGAGTCGTCTGCATTGTACATGGCTTTGCTGCAATCCCTCATACTGAGCAAGCATGAAGCGACAGTGGAGAGGAAAACTCCCCATTAACAGGAAGGAAAACCTCCAGCAGAACCGGGCTCAGTATGAACGGTCATCTGCCTCGACCGACTGGGGTTACAGAAAACAGAGCAGAGACACAACAAGAGAGACAAAAAAGCACAGAAGCACACATTGATCTAGTAATCTGTTCTACATTAGATGGTAGTAGCGGGTGATCTGTCTTCCCTGGATGACCTCACAGCTAACAGAACGCCAGACCAGGTGTACCTACTATGAAGAAAAAGAGAGAGAGCAAATGATATGATGATGTTTAACAAAAAAACTAAATCCCGCAGGAGTTGTGTCCCTGATTAACACCTTCACTCAAACCTGAGGATTTCCTCAGCTCAAACATGTCCTAACTCCCAATATCGATGAACTTGTTTCCCAGACGAGACGCCAAGGATCTGGCTCAGACCAGTGAGCATCCCGTAAAGGGAAACTGAACGCAGACTGTGTGTCTGCCACTGACTGTTGCTCGACTGACAGCTCCTGCTGGGATGCTGGCAAGTTTTTATTTGCATGCAGAGGAGGTAACTCAGATCACTTCACACAGGGTGCGTTTTAATACCATGCGTTAACAGTTGTGCTTTAATGAGCCCATTTGTTTCTGAATAAGACAGGACGAATGTTAATGGTAGGCTTCATCTGGATTTCAATGCAACTATGTTCTGGGCCACTCTATCTGGAGACTGTGGCTCAGTGGGTGGCTGTCTTGCAATCAGAGGGTTGTGGGTTTGATTCCTGCTTCCTGCCTACCTTGAGAGCAATTGGGTGAATGTGGCTATCGTATGAAGAGCTTTGCCAACTCTGCACACCTAGAACCAGAACCAAACACGGAAAAGCAGCATTTAGTTCCTACGCTCTACTTATCTGGAACAAACTTCCAGAAAACTGTAAAAGTGCTGAAAGCCTGAGTTCCTTTAAATCAAGATTAAAAACACATTTGTTTAGGATTGCCTTCGACTGTTCTAGTTAAACTGTTTTACTGAAACATCATTAGTTCAACTTTATAGTCCAACTGTTTTTAATGTTTGCTTTTAGTTTCTATTTTTCCATGTTCTATTTTGTTTCTACATTTTATTCCTACTTGCTTTTATTCTGTTTTGTTGTTGTTGTTTTTTTCCTGTATTTTAATCATGTAAAGCGCTTTGTATTGTCTCTGTACTGAAATGTGCTATACAAATAAATTTCCCTTACCTTGCCTTGCCTTGCCTTACCTTTGAGTGGTCAGTATGACTAGAAAAGCCCTACAAAAATTAAGTTTATTTACAATTCCATATATGGACCTTATGCGACTCATGACCTCTTAAGCTTTTTTTATATACATTTTCTAATAAATGTGAAGTGGAATGACAAGGAAATATGATTTTCAGCATTTTTGTGCAAAGTGTGGCTGGCACTCATTCGGGCCCATTTCCCTCAAACTAAAATTCTGCACAACCGATAACCAGCCTTCAGAAGATACCTACATAGTAGCCAGAGTCCCCCTGCATGTCATTTAATCTCAGCATAAATCCAGCTGTTCAGTGAAGACCTCAGAGGTTTGTTAGACAGCATTTGAGAACAAACGAACAAAAGTTATCCAAAAAAAAAAAAAAAAAACATGTAGAGGACATAATGATTGTGTGTAATAAAGGGCTCTGGTTATTTGAGAGTAAAACGTAACGTTTTAGATTGCATGCAAAAGGCTTTTATGGGGAGGCAAACTAACACTGCACTTTACAGTGAACACGGCATCACCAAGGACCCACTACCACTATGTTGGCAGCATCATGAACTTTGGACGATGGACAACTCTCTTCAGCTGGCCCCCTTTCCACGGATTCAACTTGGTTTGAGCATTTTGATCACGGGTTGTTGTTTTTTCGCTGGCTTTTTTCACCTCCTCAGGAGGTAGTTAACCTCCTGAGGAGTTGGGTAGGGCTGAAATGTGAAGTGAACACACTGCTGTTCCCTGATTGATCAAGTGCGAGGAGAAACGAGAAGATTTTCACTGAGGAAACGCAAGGAAAAGTTCAACTGAAGAGCAACGGCATTTATATTAAAGGAGTATTGTGCAAGTTTAAAGGTTGAATATTATTTTTATTTTCTTTCTTACACATGCTCTTACTGTTGCCCAACATGTCAAATGAGTTGCAGTCCACTATAGCAAGATCGAACCCAAAGAACACACTGGCGAATCAGCGATGCACAAATATCCAATATTCACCCTACAAATATAATTTGAGTGCCGTCCATGGTTTTGCATCATCGTTCTTATCATCATTTTCACCTTAGCTGAAGCAAAAGCCTCCTCATAAAGCCCTAAATTTGGGCTCTGTAAGGCAAAATTTGGAGCAGAACAGACCCAGGAACCAATTTTCTCTTAGCTTACTTTCCCTTAACGTTCATGTACCCTGGCCAGACGCTGGGCCAGGGTACATGAACGTTGAGCTGTAACTTCTCCCCCTGCTGCTGCTGAGTGTGGAAAAGACACTCCCTTACAAGAATTAAAAGCTGAGATTTTTAGTAATGAAAAGCTGCATAATTAATATGGATTTCACGCAGATGGACTTCAGTATTTTATTGCTGACATGACAGAAGGACAGCACCAGTCCGGAGTAAAATTAGCTGTTCTTGTCATAAACCTGTGGTCATCTTAATTACACTGTAAAACTGTGTAATAATCCATTCAAATCCAGAACTAGTTTATAGCAATCACAGATAATAATGAATAAAGCCTGAGAGATGTGACCAAAACAACCATTAAATCACACATGTATTGTTTGTTAAGATTCTATTAATGATCCAAGCTGTCACTGTTTTTTTTTTCATTTCTGGCACAGAAGATCAATAGTTATAAACCCTAACATATAACGTAAAATTGCTGATTAACTTCCTCTTTCAAAACAAATGGCTCTAGACAGACATTGGTTATTGTATACAGTTAAAGGTAACTGAACATATGGCCTGTGAGCTATTTAAAACTGTTAGTTATTTAAAACGTATTTCAATTTCATAGCATTTTCTTTCCACAACACTCCATACTATAGTTTCTTGTAATTAAAAAAGTAATATCTCCCATCCAAGGCCTTTTCTACAATCTACTCTGGATGGCAGAAAAAAAGTATTTTGATAAAATGTAAATAATATTGTTTAATATCGATAATTATCAAAAAAAACTCAAAACATGCAGCCCTGGCCATGTTATGCAGTTGCTTAGGGGTATTTTTAAATGAGGGACAGTTTTTTTAAAAAGCGGAAAAAAGAAGTGCTGTATTAACTCTTTGACGGGGGCAGAGCTTGTTGACAAAGCGTTCCTGGGTCTGTGTTTGTGATTGGTAGGGAGGATGTAATGACTGTAGTGTTAACCTTCATGATAGGCTAGAGTGCAAAAAGAAGAAAAAAAAACGTTCTCCTATTGAACTTTTTATTCACCCATTGTCTTTCTATGGCACCACAAGTCTATTGATTGATATATATTTTTATTGAATTATCGTTTGGCCCTAACCCTGGTCATTTAAACTATGGTTAAAAAAATACCTTGGTTCCTAGAAAACCCTAACCGAGATGAGCAAAAATGTATGTAATAAGACTTGCAGTGGTAAATGCAAGTTCCACAAAGTTTTAGTTAATGGAAGGACTAATCAATACACCCCCAAAAAATCAGATTTATGCCACTTCTATGTGATACAAATTTTTTCAAAGCATCCACTGTCTGAATGGTCATGTCGCAGTTTATCCGTCTTTCACGTCACTCTCCTGTCTATCACTACATCCACAAACAGCGGTAGCAGTTAGCACTCCAAAGAAGACCATTGTTAACTGCTGTGCTGCTTTCTTCTTACCATACTTCGTCTCGCTATAATGTGGTCTTAATATTGTCGGTTCCCACTGATCAGCAGCTTTCTAATAATATCAAGGAGAGATGTATCTGCGGGGGGGGTTAACAAAATTTACTGAACGCTTCTAGAAACAATTATATTCATCATTACTTCTGTAAACAGTTTTGTGACGTCTCCTTCTATTACCTGCGCATGCGGGTCACTTTGCTGTCTTGAACCACTCAGTCGTATATAATGGTAATATGAACGGCCACCTCAAAAAACTCAGAAAAAAATCGGAATTCAGCATCAATACCCGCAGTGTGAAAGTAGCCTTAGTGTCTCAAGCAGAGGTGGTTCAATATCATCTCTTAAACCAACCCTGGACAGTTCCTTCCACCTTACCTCTTCTGCTTTGGCTCACAAGCATTGAAAAGTCATTAGAAGATGTTTTGCACGGTGTATCAATGTCAGGGCTCTGGAGGTGGAAGCAGAAAACAAATGCTTGCATTTGCTCTTGTCTGACTCCAGACCTGACCGCTCAGTTCCCAGGGAGCTCAACCTGTCTCTGACTTGGCCCGTTGGGGCCTGGGAAAAGGTCACAGTAAAAAATCATAGTGGGCTCTTCCACAGTCAGGCAAACAGCAAACCTAGGAGGGTAGGGTATTTCAGTTACCAAGACTGACAGCTGCATCAGAGCAGTAAACCTTGAATTTATTCAAGACATGTATCGTAGCAATGGCCAGGGTGCCTCAGATATATATTCTGAACTTAAAAAGGGCCTGGCAGTGGAGGAGTCAGACCTGCCCTGGTCTCCCCAGAAGAATCCTACCCTGGCAGGGGGGCTGGGGGACCAGAGGGGAGCTGTAAATCACTCCCGTTTTCTGCGTTTACTGAAGTACTGAGCAGCTCTGAACTTGTTCCACATAGTAAAAACCTGTGTGGTTGACACCCACCAACCCCCAAACAACCAAGCAGGGAGGATTGGGGTCAAGCAGCGTGACGACCTCAGATGTGAGGCCCAAAGAAAGAAAAGACCCCCACCACCAGCTCCCCAATGCACTTCTCTTACAGACCGCAGAGCAAAAGGTCTGAAATGACATCCTTTCATCTCTCAGGCAAAACCAAGAATGACAGCTTTATTTGGGCAGAAAGGCGTGAGTGAGATGCTTCCTAAAGACGGGGTGTGTGAAAAACAAAGAACACTCTCGGCTATCGCTGAGGATTTACAGTAGAAAATCCCACGTTGTCATCAATCCATCTAGCTCAGCTCTTAATACCACCTTGCCCTACTCTTCATTTCAACAGCTTCCATCTGTTTAAAGGAAAGACTCACTATGGTTCAGCCCAGTAGCTGGAGCTGACGACTCTGTTGTTATAAATAGTGAGCCAGGTTCAGGAACCCTATAGACCCCTTGCATCTGACGTCACAGTCACGTGATCGGGGGTGCGCGCCTCCATCTTGGTGGGCAGGCTAGCCTCACAGCCCGTCTACTACATGACAAAACGGGTGATTTAGAGCGTACTTTTAGTTAGTTTATTTTTGGAATCTAAGCAATGCCTACGACTTGTTGTGCTCCCGGTTGCACACAGAGGCATTCCAAATCGTTGGATGTACGTTTCTGTCGTTTACCGAAGGATGAGGAAAGAAGAAAGAATTGGATATTTTCAATGAAAAGAGCGCAGGCAGACACTCCCAATGGACTGGGGGAGCCAACATAACACGACAGAATGTGCAGTCTACACTTCATCTCCGGTAAATACAACTTAATTCTGCTCTAGTCATTGTTCTACTTAAATAGCGGCGGAGGGGAGGTGTCGATCACTACACGGGCGGGAGAAGCGCCCCGTGTAGCGATCGCTACCTCCCCTCCGCCGCTGTCTGAAGCAGCAACAGCGGCTTCTCCGGCCCGTGTAGCGATCGAGAAGCCGCCCGTGTAGCTTCAGACAGCCGCCGCTGTCTGAAGCTACACGGGCGGCTTCTCCGGCCCGTGTAGCTTCAGACAGCGGCGGCTGTCTGAAGCTACACGGGCCGGAGAAGCGGCCCGTGTAGCGATAGCTACCTCCCCTCCGCCGCTGTCTGAAGCAGCAGACAGCGCCGGCTCTCCGGCCCGTGTAGCGATCGTTACGCTGGCCGCTACACAGATCGCTACACGGCCCGTGTAGCGATCTGTGTAGCGGCTGCTGTACCGATCGCTACACGGGCCGGAGAGCCGCTGTTGCTGCTATAGCCGCCGCTGTCTGGAGCAGCACCCGCTTCCTGCCGCTCCAGACAGCGGCGGCTCTCCGGCCAGTGTAGCGATCACCACCTCCCCTCCGCCTGCTAGTACTTCTGTGTTTACGCAGACACCCCCACCCATTTTAACAAGACAAAAACACCAAAATAATCCGTAGTGAGTGATGTTTTTTTAACCTACCGGGCGGGTCTTCCTCTCTGCTTTGTGCTGTTACACAAACATGTCTGAACATCCATCCATCCATTATCTGACCCTCTTAATCCCTCATGGCGTCGCGGGCGTTGCTGGAGCCTTTTTCCTGATATAAAATAATTGCAGCCGTCCAGTGGTTTCATGGGCTTTCGTGATCTCTCGTCCGTACTGGCCTGCGTGTTTATAAAGCAGCTGTGTCGCGGTACGAAACCCTTGGCCAGCATTTCACAGACTCGCTCTGTCCCTTCAGGCTTTTGCTGTGTGGATCTGGCAATCTGATACCATCAACCATCAACTTACTCTTAAAACGATCTTGTGATACGTTATCTAAAGAAGAAAAATACCTGGAGAACTCGTCATTTCGTCAAATGGCGTGCCAACCAATATGGCCGCCACGCAAGGGGTTCTGGGTAACGGAGTCACGTGGTTGCAAGGGGTCTATTATAGACTCCAGCCCCTCTTTCCTCTTCGTTGTTGAAAGAAGACAATAAAAACAAAGATCAGAGACTCTCCTTTTCTCTACACCTTCCCCTCTTCTTCACAACCCTTTGACACTGCTCTCAGTAAAGAAAGTGATGGACTCGTCGCTCTCTGTAAAGAGACCATCCAGACTCCCCGGGAGCTTCAACCCCAGACAATAAATTTGCATTGCTCTTGTACAATACTTTCACTCTCTCTCTTCAGCACAGCGCTCCCACCACAGCCTAGTTCTGATCACTTCTCATTCGCTACTTCAGCCTCTTTGCTTTCCTCTCCATTGGCCTTGGATTTCTTCTTTTTCTGACCCCCTCTTCCACTGATGTGTCTTAATCCAAACTTAATCTTTATTTGATTTCATCAGAACACGCTCATCTGGTTCCTTTTCTCATTTGTTCCTGATCAAACATTGCTGCTGTTGACCAAAGCCTAGCACTAGATAAATAGAGTTCGGGGAGAGTGTCTCTTTCATTTGATATACTTGTTCTAAACATTGAACATTGAAGTCATAGATTTACAGATTAGGCATGGGCCATTTGCCAATATCAAAGTATACCAAGGGTTACTGTTTCTGTGCTTTAAAATTATTTTGAAGAAAAGTTGTGGAGGTGCCAGAATTTTGGTTGGGCTATACGACCCTCAATGTGAAACAATGCTGCCCCTCCTGCAGATGATGCTTCATATAGCTGGTCAACTGGTTAAAACAGTTACAACACAAATATACAACACTTTTCCTTCACAAGCAAGAATATTATGTGTTTATTTGGACATATGTTGGCCTGCACAGTGCTGAGGTTTCAAGAACGTTGTGGTGTTCTATGTGGTGTTTGCATGTTCTTTGTGCATGTGTGGGTTCTTTTAAGGCACTCCATCATCCTGTCCTCTGGCGTGAGGGTACAGTGGTGGGCACAGCTAACCAAAAATGTTGCTTCGCAAACAAACATATTAGCTCTGCTACCATTAAACAGATGATAAGTAAGGACATTTGGGGAAGCTAATGCTAATAGCTAACTGATAACCAAAAGCTGTCTGATTCACGTCTTCAGACAAAAGATGCTGCACGCACACACACGGCACACACACGGCGCATGACGACTGTGCCCAGCAGTTTTAGATCAGGATAGATGACTTTTAAACTTTAGCTTTTATAGGGCAGTGGAGGCATTGAAAAGAATATTCTATCCCTCTGTGCCCAAGCACCCGCGGTGTGAGAGTTTGAGTTGGAAGCTAGTGTTGCCAGTTCTTGCGGCAGAAACAAGCAACCAGCTCTATTACATCTACCTTGTAGACAGTATAAATGAACAATCCCAAAGTCACTGATAATAAGCAGACATGGCAACACTGCTGGAGGCCTGGAACAGTGCTGAGCATTTCTGGGGGTCCCTATCCCCCTCTGTCATCAGACTCTTTAACAAACGTGCAATAAATCATGACTTTCTGGGTTACTTATTTTTGTAACATGAATAAAATTAATATTGCTATATTTAAGGTGCACAATTTGTTATTAAAAAGAATAAATAATTATCTGTTTCATCATTTCTGTGTAGAAAAATGTTTTCCATTGTTCACGCTAAGTTTCTAAACTTAGCGTGTGTCTGTGAGTGTATGCATGCATGTTTCTTTTTTAGTGTCTGTGTTGCTCTGTGATTGCCTTGTGACCTGTCCGAGTTGTTCCCCACCTCACACCCATTGACCACTGGAGACAGCCACTAGTGGGTGTAGAAAGTGAATGAAAGTATAGATGGATGGAAGTTTATTAACCAACAAAAAATGGCTTATTATAATGGTGTTACTCTATAAATATTAGAATAACAAAAACATTCTGCACAACAGGCCATGTCCCCTTAACTAGTACAAAATATAGTGGGTATTTGGGTTTTATCTTTAGTCATGACAATTCCAGCAACTGTAAATAAATGTGATATATATCATTACTATCCATCCATCCATCCATCCATTTTCCGAACCGCTTTATCCCTCATGGGGTCACGGGGGGTGCTGGTGCCTATCTCCAGCGTTCAATGGGCGAGAGGCGGGGTACACCCTGGACAGGTTGCCAGTCTGTCGCAGGGCAACACAGAGACAAACAGGACAAACAACCATTCATGCACACACTCACACCTAAGGACAATTTGGAGAAACCAATTAACCTAACAGTCATGTTTTTGGTCTGTGGGAGGAAGCCGGAGTACCCGGAGAGAACCCACACATGCACAGGGAGAACATGCAAACTCCATGCAGAAAGACCCAGGGGTGTACTCGAACCCAGGACCTTCTTGCTGCAAGGCAACAGCGCTACCCACTGCGCCACTGTGCAGCCATATATCATTACTATGTCGGTAATAACCAACAATTTATATTATTTTAGCTTTTTAAACAGTGTTCTTTGTTTCTATGTCTTGAATAAAAGCATTTTGTTTCTGCGATACAGCAAAATTTTGGTGTCTTTATTCATTGTTATCGTAGCATGAAGCTCTCTTACTGGCTCATGCCTATTACAGATACCTCCCACGTGACATTTTCACAAACACAGAAGAAAAGGCAAAAGCTGATGTGGAGCAAAAAACAGATAAAAACAATTGTACCAGCTCATTGAAATGCGATCACAACCTGATCTCATTGCGTCCTCACAGCACTTTTAAGAGTAAGGATCAGTGATTTATTTTTTTATTGTGAGTGGAAGCAAGAAAAAATGAACAGGGCAATGCAAAGATTAGCAGTGCCAACCAGGAGGTCCAAACCTGACTTTGATTGCTGCAAACAAGGGGAGGGGCAGCGGCAGGGCAATCAGAGGACAAAAAAGCAGAGCAGGAGTAAGCACAGAAGGAAGGAGGTCGGAAGAGCTGTGGACGCTGGATAATAAATAAAGGCATGGCTTTTATGGTGCTCTGACAGGTCCATCTGGTTCAGGCTCGTGTTAGATGTGTCAGGGAATGTGTGAGCTCCGCTGGCACCTCGAAAACCATAAATGACAGTGGAGGATCTTGTAATTACAGAGTCTCTGTGGTTTAAGGGGAAGTAGATTCTTGATTGGGACAAGTCGGAGTAAATCAGAGAGCAAGAGGAAGCTCCTGTCATGTCTAAGGAACAACTTGGAGCATCTAAAATTCTGTGATGGAAAATGTTCCTAATAGTTGGGTAATATTGATAAAATCTACAATTGAAATAAGGAGTTCAAGTCAGAATGTGATTAGTTGATATATATAAAGTGTTGAAAAAGCCTCATCCATTGAAAGTTAGGAAAACTAAAGTGATTACAAAGAGAGATTACAAAGGATTAAACAAATGTTGTGAAAATTATCACTCAGAAGAATAATACAAAAAGTTCCTCTGCATTATTTAAATAGCATAACACCTGTCATCAATATTGGAGAAAATATGAGACATCAGCACAACATTTCGGGAACAGGAAATTTCTCCAAGATTATGAAAAAAGAAAAGATAGAAACTGATCAGGGACAATAGCAACAGATCGGCAGAGTCACAGAAAGAGGTGCATGAATTTCAGACCTGGTGTGTTCTACATGAGAAGAAAATCTTCTTTATTCTCCACCGGCCGGGTATGGAGAATAAAAAGGTAGGAGTGTAAAACATATGACTTTTCTTTGATAGAATGTACCCAGCCTGGTCTAGCTAAAATCTCCCATAACCATGTGGGATGTTTTATGGTCTGATGAAAGCAAACTTCAAGTTATGGGCAAAAGATCCAAAAGGTAAGGTTTCCCCAAAAACAACACTGAGCGCCTCCAAAAGAACATTTGTACTAAAGTACAGCATAATGTTGGTAAAACTTGTACTCTGGGATTACCTTTTTGCTTTTGGATAGATGCGTTTTTTTATGAAGATGGATGAAGTAGTGACCAGTTCTGAATACCAGTACATTTTGATCCAAAAACCTTCAGTTGTCCACTAAAAAGCTGAAGACAAAGGGGAGCTTCATTTTTCAGCATCACTGAGTCAAATCACACAAAAGAAAATTCAAAAGTTTGGCCACAGTCCGGAACTACTGTAGGCCACCTGAAGAGGGCATCACAATCTGACAGAGTTTGATAAAATGCTCACGCTAGAGTGGGCAAATATTACCATGACAACATATGGGATGCTGACAGACTCCAACCAAAGAAGGATGTATGCGAAGTTGATTCAAAAGCTGGTTCAACAAAGTTTTAATAACAGCAGTCCTCGAGTTAAGGCTCTAAAAGGCTTAGTTACCCTAAGGAGTGACAATATTAGAAATCCAAAAACATGCAATAGAATACGATTGCTTTAGAAAATCAATGCACACAATGACTGCGACATTTTTCCACCTGACAACGTTTGGCCACAGCTCAGTGCAGCTCACTTACCAGTCCAGAACACGTTGATATGGCGGCCGAGGAGGCTGACAGGTTGCGAATAAATCCCTGATACAGGCAGTGGTGAAACCCCGCGTCGCCCGTCACCGTGGAGATGCCGTCCGAGCCGACCGTCTGCACGGTGAACCCCGGGCCGGCCACGGAAGATGGAAGCAGTTCCAGGTGCATGTCGTGCCCAAAGGCAGAGAGCTGATAGTGCAAGGAAGGAGACAGGGACCTCCTGCTGCGACGGCTCCTCCTAGTCACATCGTGCGTCAGGTACGCGCCGTCCGAGTCCACCTCCACCGGAGTTACAAACACGTAATCTGAAAGAACGGGAAGTACGAATCAAGTCAGAGTCCCGCAGCACAATACCATCATGTAAAAAGCAACACAGCGTAGCTCATAACTGCAAAGTGTAGAGACCAAGATAAGTAGTTGTCACGTTTTTTTACAAACAGATTTTTGAAAAATTTATTAGATATTTGAGGTTCATAGGAGAACATTAGGTTGCACATTTATTTAACTTTTACTAGTGGCCCAGACCACGCCCAGCCTTTTACCTGTGCACTCTGCAAGACTGGTCTTTCAAAAGTGTGGAAAGAAGTAAGCCATTGTTAAAAACAAGCCACAATAGGTCCTGTCTGAAGTTCTCCACAAGCCATGTAGGGAACATAGAAAAAATGTGGAGGAAGGTGTCTGTTTTTGTTTTTGTTTTTTCAAGACTTAAGATGAAACTTTATACAAAACGCTATGTTCAGTGGGAAAACTAACACTGCGCATCACCATGATAAAACATAGAGGCGGCTGCATCATGCTGTGGGGATGATTTTATTCAGCAGTCAGAGTTGTTGAGGAAAAAGATGGAGCTCCATTCAGGTTCTCCCACTATGGGGGTGGGTGGACCTGATAGACACCGTAAAACCCCAAAGCTGTGTTGGAGGTACTGTGCAAAGCTTCAAAAGGCTACAGCACGTTTCCGATTTTTATTGTTTCTTCCACTACACATAAACTCCCAATAAAAGTTTGTGGTTCTAACTTGCCAAAATGTGGAAAAAAAGGCTCCAGGGGAGTGAATTTATCCTAATAACCCACACAATCTAAGCAGCACAGAGGTACACAACACATGATTTCATTGTGTTTCCTCTCTTTTTAGAGGTAAATCCTTCAGTGCTGGGAGCCTGGGAGTGATGTTGGGACTAAGTCCAAATGTAAATCATCTCAATAATCTTTAAACGACAAAGCAGTCAAGAGAGAACCCTTGAATGGGTTCTCTCTTGGCGCGTTTCAGACTGAATGGATCAATGGAGATGCAAACTTGTCTCAACTGTCCTCTTTGGGAACCGCCGCTCCAGTTCATCCCCATTCTCTCTACAAGCCGGTGGAAGAGCGCCAGCTGGAAGGCAACATCCACAGATGTCAAAAGACGAGCACTCACCGTGATTTAATCCGTGGCTACGGCTGGAGGAATAGCTGGCCGTGACGGAGTGGGAGGCGTGTGTGCAATAAATGTGCAGAGTCTGCAAAAAAGAAGAGAGGGAAAAGAGCCATCAGTGGACAGGTAGCAACAGGTAGGGAGCAGTGCTGCAAACTGGATGCCAGAAAGCGGCGATGAATGGAGTTCCTCTGTTGCAACATGAGTTACACTTGAGCTTAATTTTGGCATCACTTTTCAACACAACGACTGACAACTACGGAGAAGACGCCACTTTGCGGCTGGCAAAAAAAATAATGTTTGCTTCGTTCCACGTTTACGCGTCCGGAGTAAAACAGTGAGAAAGAACTCTTGCCGACATGCCTTGACGATGTTCCAAGTCAAGAAGGTGGAGAGAAACTTGACTGGGGCGCAGCCGACCAGCGGGATGGGTATAGTCCATATCAGTAGAAAAAGGCAGTCCATAATGATGGCACGCGAGCAGACGCACCTCCGAGGTTACCTCCGAAAAGAGCGCAAAAGCGAAAACGAGCGGCGGCAGCGCATAATGCAGCTAAGGCGCATTGTTTGGCGGCTCTGTTCTGCCGCTGCGCTCCGCACTGAGCGCTCAGGTGAAGTCCGCAGCGGAACAGCGGTCAGGAGCGCTCATGTGTACGTGGGAGTTTTCGGAGTGAGATTGTGCGTGTCTTTAACGAGGAGCGGAGTGCCGTGGTGCGGGTTGCCGCGGGAAGAAGCACCGCCTGGGAAGCAGCGCTCAGTCCGGCTGCGGGTATCGGCGTGCAGGATGGTCCATAAGTCAGCTGCAGGCAGCCAATCAGCTCGCAGCATCCTTTACCACGCCAAGATGAAAGAAAAGAGATTCTCCTCCTGGCAGCGAAAACTACGAACGCCGCCCTCGCATGCAGCTCGAGAGTGTATCTTTTCACATTCAACGTTCAACAGGAGGATAATAACTTTGGAGGTTTATTTCTACTCCTCAGATGCTGATAGAAACTGAAAATATACTTTTGTAAGTTCCTTCTATAGGTTCCTGCGTATATGCTTATCTTAATCTAATAATAAGGACAACTAAACAGAATAAGCATTAAACCAGAACCATAGAATTGGGGTCCAGTGTATATAAAAAGGATGTCGGGTAAATCCGTATTTTCGCTGTGAATTTTTGCTAGAATGAATGGACAAATGAATTAAATACATAAATGTAAAAGAGTTTACTGTGGGACTTATCTCCCTAAATTCTTAACAAAATAATATTCACCCTGTGGTATTTCAAGTGTTACTTTGTCCCATTCCTTTTGAAAACGTGTTCATGTACAAGTACAACTAAAATTTGAACTTTTTCCTCCATATTTTCCTGTAACGTAAGCAGGGCCGGATTATCCATAAGGGCCAGTGGGCCAGTGCCCACATGCCAACCATGGGGGGGGGGGGGGGGGGGGGGGGGGGGGCACATGACACATGCTTTAAAAATATATTTTTCATAAATTGTTATATTATTTACTTGAAATTGTTGAAAGACCATGCATTATTCGTTTTGTGAACACTGATGTCACAATAATGATAAATGATAAATAAATCAAGATTTTTTTTATTTCAACATTTTAAAATGAGATATTTGAATATTGCTCACTGCTCATATGCCTACATGTAGTTGTGTAAGTTAGTAAATAGTAAATTACATTACAGAAATCCCCTTGATTATGTCTGATGTTTTTGACCGGACGACAGCACGGGTGGGGGTGGGGGGGTGGGGGGGTGGGGGGGGGGGCTTTGAGGTATATTGCCCAGGGGCACCACATTGTCTTAATACGGGCCTGTATGTAAGTGTATTAGTTTACCAGGATTGTATGTGATCGACCAACACGAAGCAGTGCAAGTGTACTTAAGAAGTGGAAGGAAAACAACTCATATTTTTAGTTAAATCTGATAGGTGTGCCACGCCTTTGTATGCAACCCAGTTTGAACATGTGGAGGAAAGTTCTCTGGTCAGGAAACACAAAATTACAATGAGTTCTATGTGTGGCAAAAAAAATGAAAATAAAAATAAAACTTGCACCAAAGATTCCCACCATCTCCATGGTAAAAGAGTGGTGGGAATCTTTGGCAAGTATTGCAAATTGATGAAATGCCATGTTGTCATAATCTCTGCAACTGCCTACAGACTGTCCCAAAAGGAAACAATGCAGGGGTACCTAAGGAGTACTCATCCACTAACCAAGCTTGAATGTTAAACATACCTTAATAGGATTAAATGTTGGTGTACCAAACAAAAGATGTAACTGGAAACCTGGTAAATTCTACTAACAATACTGCAGGGTTCAACAAACAGACTGGAAACTCTGATGTTTCTAAAGTAAATAGGACAAGACACTCTGTTAAGGCAGTTTTAGTCTGAGTATTTGTTGCCTTACTTGTACACATGTCAGATCCTATAAGCCATGTTTTATCTTCACATGCTGAAAGAGTGCAAGAAATTCGTAAAGCTCGGTCCCTGATGACATCGGTGTGACATAATGAGATCCCGATTAGTACATGAAAACAATTCATTCTCAAAAAGAAGTACAAGGCAAATAAACTTTGGCACATGGAGACAATAAGAAACATCAATCACATTTTAAGACATTAGAAAGCAGGAATAAAAACTATAATATGAAGGGTACTTGTTGTATACAACTAATGGTTTTCTATCGCATGTATATTGGTATCCTTAGTCCAAAGTTAGATATAGAGACGTTTTCCAAACTTTTGACCCAACAGTGTTGAAGGAATATCCTTTGCTCCTTTCTCGGATGGGAAGCAGTATTAACTGTTATATTTAAGCAACTAAAATGGGCACAAAAAAACCTTCACGATTAACAAGCTCTGTTCAATTTAAAGGGTAAACACACTGGACAATGTACTCATTCTGCTTGCTGTAATCAGATGATCTTGTTCAAGGCTGGATGTAGGAAGTCGATAATGTACAACTGTCTGTCTGCACAGATAAATCTGGTCCATAGGATAATATTCTACGGCAGTGCAAGTTATTGTACAGCTAACATCTATTAAGAAGAGGATTTCCCCAATATAATGTGTTAATAATCATAACTGATTGAGCACAAAAAAAAATCAACTCATTACTTACTGACTTTTGAAAAGTAGACCAACTCCTTTATAAAACACGCTGAACCCTCCATAAACCATCTTTATATTGGGCCCTCAGAAGTTCTTAAAAAAAGCCATTAATGTCAACCCACTTTGTAGGCCATGATAAATAAATAACTTAGCACAAAACTAAAAAAAATAAAACATAATTTGGACCCTTAGCTGCAATTAACTACTGACCTATTGGCATCGCATAAGCAGCTGCTGATCGCTATAGAATATGTTGACATATATCACCTAGGTTTTTGTTAGACACAGCACTCTGAGGGTTTACCAACTATACTCTCCTTTGCTAAGAGTTTGCTAAATAATCTGTTTTTATTCGGTTTAGTTTGACCTTGTTGACCCTACCATACTCAGTGACAGAACAATTAGCTGGGGTTTCCAGTGCATGCTCATTCCCTGGCATTTTCTCTTGCTGCGCGGTTCAAGTGTTCATGTAGCCAGTTAGCTTCGGTTTCAGACGTTCATTGTAGCTCCGCTGCTCGCACCGTATACTTTGAAAATAGCTGAGACTTGCGAGAAGCAAACTTTCTGACAAGTTTATAAGAAGAGGAAGGCATCAGAAGAAAGAAAAAAGACCAGAGTGTATTTAAGAGATTCACACGATGTCAAAAGAACAGATAAGATGGTCTTGCGCATGTGTGCAGTTATTCAAAAAGTGACTTGGGCATCTCTTACCTACATTTCTGGAAAAATCGTCCACTATACCTTTAAGGCATTTCAATGTGAGATTCAATGTGAGATCTAGAAAACAGTCGTTAGATAAACGTAATCACTTTATTAAGTCACAAAAGTATCATGCAGATTTATGTACAATTATGCATTTATAAATAAAAAAGAGGGAATGGATGACCTAAAAATACTATCTTCAGAGATCTTACTAATGTTTGAAAAAAAGTAAAAAAATATATATATATATGGCTTTGGTTGTTGATCTTTGTTTTTTTGTTACCGCCACCTGCTGGACTGAAGGTAAAGTGCCAGTTTCTGGACAACTTCCCCATTGGACATTAAACTGATTTAAATCAATTACCTGCTGCCATGGGCTTAAAAGCCTCAGGCTTTCATTTACCCTGGAAAACTAAATTCTAGGGATTTAACTCTGACTTTTAATGGAAAAAAGGGCTATATACTCATTTTCACGCAACCATCCTTTGGGTTTACAGAGATGCAAAAAAACTGAAGATTTCTAATTAGCAACAGATGATTGTACAAAAACACTGTATCAGAGGTCAGAGAAGAATAGGCTGACTGGTTCGCGACAGTAGAAAGACAAAAGAAGCTCAACTAAACACTCACTGCACTCTTCCAACATAAAACAAATAGAATCAAGAAGCAGAGGGGCGACTGCAGCAGAAGACCACATCGGGTGACCCTTCCTCTCAGCTAAGAACTGGAAACGGAGGCAAAGATTTGAACACCTAAACCAAAACTGGTAACAGATTTGAAATTACATCAAAGGAATTATTGTCAAAATCATCCCAGACAGGTTTTTATTTTTTTATAAGCAGCAGGTCAGAGCATGCAGAAGATAGCCAGAGCGTTCAGAATATATTTTGATTGGAGTAATGGGAAATCTATGTTTTATAAATTATGCATTGGTTGTTAAATAACTAAAATGAGCGTCATTCTTGAAGAGCTCTCCCTTAGTTTGTAATCAGATATGCACCCATCCATTGACATTTAACTTTCTTTCTTAATACATTTCATAACTGCAAATAAACTATTGCAGACAGAGAACAGTTTATGTGTTTTCATGAATGGAGATAATTGTTCCAAAACTATTGTCACAAATTCACCTCAAAACCACCAAACAGTCAAGGTGTAAACTACGGATTCCTTTTGAAGCCTATCATACTGGAAGTGTCTTGCCCTCATCTAGTGGTCAGAGTTGAACCCAGTGTTAATGGGTGTTTTTTCTTCCCGCTGTCGCTTCATGCTTGCTCAGTATGAGGGATTGCAGCAAAGCCATGGACAATGCAGACGACTCTCCCTGTGGCTCTACGGTTCCCCAGGAGTGAATGCTGCTTGTCGGGACTTTGATGCAATTAAATGGGTTCCCTTATATAGGAAATCTTTGACCAATCTGTATAATCTGATTGAATTTGACTTTGTAAAGTGCCTCGAGATGACATGTTTCATGAATTGGCGCTCTATAAATAAAATTTAATTGAATTAATCAGAGCTATGATATATGATGGAGCTTGATTATTCAGGGCTTTATACGTGAGGAGAATTTTAAATTCTATTCTTGATTTAACAGGAAGCCAATGAAGGGAAGCTAAAATTGGAGAAATATGATCCCTCTTGTTGATTTTCATCAGAACTCTTGCTGCAGCATTTTGGATCAGCTGAGGACTTTGAAATGCATTTTGTGGACTTCCTGATAGTAAAGAATTACAATAGTCCAGCCTTGAAGTAACAAATGCATGGACTAGTTTTTCAGCATCACCCCTGATATATGAAATATGACAGATTGAACCCCGATCAAAGTATGATTTCTCAAAGCAACCTCTAAGCCAGTTCGCACATTGCCTGGACGGTGAATATAGTTTAGACAAAATTATTTTAAATCAGTAATTTGAAACAATTTTGTATCTAGTTACAAAATGTCTTTATTATGTATAAACTGATGCTTGCCTATCTCAAAGCCAAAAAAAAGGGTCGGAAACCAAAACTGCAAAGGTGTGAAAGCAAAATGTACTAGCACCGTTATTCTTCCTGAGGTTGTATTAAGTAGAAAAATAAAATGCATTATTTTTATGGCACGCAGGAACAGCACTGATCGTATTTCTTGGAGACAGCATTTAAATCCATAGTGACTATACCCGTCCCTAAAAAATATCATGGTAACATTTGTGGTTTTGCATTTTCAATTGTTCTTTTAATCTTAAATTGTTTTCCTTAGGCCTACCCAAAATGAAGGTCTAAGTAGTGAATTCATAGCTAAACTTGAGTTCTAAAAAATGCTTGGTGGCAATGTTTGAGACATCGACTGTGCAGCATGTTATTCTGTGCAGGCCAACGTTTTTCGTTCCATGTCCAGGTGCCAATTATAAAATGCAGTCTTTAAGGGCAAGAGTGTAGCTGATGTGGTTACTGACCCAGAATCTCCTGTAACTGTTGTGGTTTTTCTGTTCATCTGTTTCTTTCTGCAGAAATATCTCACATAGCGAAAACTACTGATGTTTTTATATCCAAAATCTGAATAGTGTTACAAATTGGCACAGTGTTGCTTACTGCACTGTGCTGTGGTGTTGACAGACAACGTGTTTATTTATGGGACACTAAACCAACTGTCTAAAGCCCTTAGCCATCTCTTCTTTTCCCATAATGTCTCTGCCCCAGTTGAGTTATTGAGTTACCAGGGCCTGTCAGACCTGTCTGATGTTAGTTACCCAGAAGAAATGCGACATATCCAGTTGCAGCTGGAAATATAAGTATCTGGATTTTTTCTGGCCAGGGATGGAAATGGGCTTTAAGGATTTAGAGACCACACTGCGACAAGTTCCCCCAAGTCTCCGGCTCTAGGAACAGCACATGGGCTGGAAACAGAGTAGAGTCCCCATGCGAAGAATTGATGGTATTTTAGGACAGTGGAATGTATTTATGCACAGGATGACATCCATTAATCAATTGGTCAGTCAGTCAAACTGTATTCATAGAGCACTTTATTTTAGATGTAACACAGAGTGCTTTAAAGAATAAAAAAAGGTCAGACAGAGCCGCTAGAAACAGGCACATCAAAATTATTAAATTAATTAACCAGCGGTATAAGAAATAAAATGACGATGAAACAAAGAAAAATTAAAAGTGAGAAAAAACAATCAATTATAAGGAAACCAGAACTTTTAAAATGTATTTATTAAACAAGTTCAAACCTCTTAGAATAAACATACAAAATCAAAAATAGAAAATGATAAATCTAATTCTAGGATAATAAAGAACAATATTACCAAAACACATGAAAGTACTTGGCATAACATTGAAGAAGTTATCAAATCCCATTTATTTACATAGCACATTTAAGAACACACATAAAAAACAATCAACAATAATTTAATGAAAACACTGTGCAAATTAAGAAAAATAAACAAAATTTCTCACACTGTGTTTAAAGCCAGTGAGTATAAATGTGTTTTAAGAGGAGATTTAAAAACACCAAGAGTTGAGGCCTGTTTAATATGAAAGGTCAGCTGCTTCCACAGTTTAGTAACTACAACAGAAAAAGCCCAATCACCTCTGTGGATCAGCCTGGACCTTGGGACAACTAAACACAAATGGGCATTAGATCTAAGGGATCTAGAGGGCACATAGGGTGTAGGAGATCAGACAAACATATAGGTGCCACCCCATTTAGGGCCTTATAGGTCGACAATAACATAAATTTTAAAACGAACAGGGAGCAAGTAAAGAGAAGCAAGCACTTGTGAAATATGCTCACAATTGTTTTGTTCATGTTAAGAGGCGAGCTGCAGCATTCTGAACCAACTGCAGTCATGAGAGGCAGGCCTGGCTTACACCAACATACAGAGAAATGCGGTAATCGATTTGGGAGCTGATAAAAGTGTGAATCATCTGTTCAAAATCATTAACCAAAAAAAACCCAACAATGCAGCTTCATTGCTTGATGAATATTGTGCTGACGTCACTTCTTTTTTTGCTGTAAGGTGTATTGTGTCACTTCCTGTTGTCACGGTGAGAATTGCGGTTTTGGTATTCCATACTCTCTCGTTTTTATTGTTAATCTCTTTTCAGTGACATCTATCTGTTTTTAACGCATAAGCACTTTTAAAACATTCTGTGTTGCTGCATTTCACGTTTGGGAAGTCTTCGTGTTTCACACGGGTTGCTTTTCTCGGTGTGGTAAGAGGTCGCTAGCCTAGCTTTAACCTAGCCTAGCTTTAGCTCCACAATGGCTTCCTCCCCTACTCTTTCCTCCACTTCTCCGTCTCTGTCTAAGTCTCCCTCTATCTCCTGCTCTCTGTGTCTGATGTTTAGTTATTCCTCTGCCTCCTTTAGTGATAATGGTACATGTAATAAATGTAGTGTTTTTGTAACTTTGGAGGCGAGGGTGTCAGAATTGGAGACACGGCTCCGTGCTGTTGAAAAACCAGCTGACAGCCGCCCCTTAGCTAGCCCGGAGCCACATAGATTAACTTCACATAGCGGTTCTCCAGCAGCACCACCCGAGCAGCCGGGTAACCAGGCCAGCTGGGTGACGGTTCATAGGAAGCATAGCTCTAGATTCCATCCCCAAGGTCACCACCGACCCATCTGCATTTCTAACAAATTTTCCCCACTCAGTGACATACCCGCTGAGAAGCTGACTCTGGTGATTGGAAGCTCCATAGTCAGAAACATGGCACTAGAGACACCAGGGACCATAGTCAAATGCCTGCCAGGGGCCAGAACAGGTGACATCAAATCCTACCTGAAACTGCTGGCTAAGGATTATTGTTAATACAGTAAGATTGTTATTCACGCTTGTGGTAATGACACCCGGTTACGCCGATCGGAGGCCGCTAAAGTTAGTGTTGCTTCGGTGTGTAAGTTTGTTAAAACAATGTCGGACTCTGTAATTTTCTCTGGTCCCCTGCCTGATCTGACCAGTGATGACATGTTTAGCCGCATGTCATCATTCAACCGCTGGTTGTCTAGGTGGTGTCCTGAAAACGACGTGGGCTACATTGATAATTGGTGAACTTTCTGGGAAAACCTGGTCTGATCCGGAGAGACGGCATCCATCCCACTTTGAATGGTGCAGCTCTTATTTCTAGGAATCTGGACGGATATATTAGTTCTCCTAAATGCTGACAACCCAGGGTCCAGACCAGGAAGCAGAGCCGTAGTTTAACACGCCTCTCTGCAGCTTCTGTGCTGTTACCCACTCATTACCCTATTGAGACAGTGTCTTTCACTCAGCCAAAACTAGACAGATAAAAAACAGATCTAAAAGGAGCAAATCATAAAAACCTAATAAAAATCAATATGACTCAACTTGAACCAAAAAATAAAACAATTAAATGTGGTCTTTTAAATATAAGGTCTCTCCCTCCAAAGACTTTGTTAATTAATGAATTGAATTCTGATAATCAGATTTATTTTTGTCTCACAGAAACCTGGCTACAACAGGACTACGTTAGTATAAATGAGTCAACTCCCTCCAATTATTTAAATATCCACATTCCCAGATCTATCAGAAGAGGAGGAGGAGTAGCAACCATCTTTAAGTCTGATTTAATAATTACTCCCAGGCCAATTAATAACTACAATTCTTTTGAACATTTAACCCTCAGTTTCCCTCATCCAAACTGCAAAGCAATGAAACCTCTTCTATTTGTTGTTTTGTATCGTCCACCAGGCCCTTACTTTCAATTTTTGGATCAGTTGTCAGACTTCTTATCTAATTTGGTGTTAAACACTGACAAGATTATTATAGTGGGGGATTTTAACATTCATTTTGACACTGAATGTGATAACCTTAGTGTAGCCTTTAAAACTATCCTAGATTCAATTGGTTTTGCTCAAAATGTGCATAAACTGACGCACTCTTGCATACATACTTTAGACCTTGTGCTGACATATGGCATTGATTGTGAAGAATTAACAGTATTTCCTCACAACCCTGTCCAATCAGACCATTTTTAATAACCTTTGAGTTAAATTTACCTGAGTTCTCCACCCCCAAAAGAGGGTTCCATTATAGTAGATCTTTATCAGATCATGCTGTATCAAACTTTAAAGAGTCTGTCCCCCTTTTAACATCCTCAGTATATCAGAAATATCCTGCAGATGACAGCAGTGCTGTTTCTTCCCATTCACAGATAGACGCTTTTGTTAACGGTGTGACTTCCTCGTTGCGTTCTGCATTAGACAGTTTAGCTCCCTTCAAAAAGAAGGTGATTATTCACAGGAAGCTGGCTCCCTGGTTTAATTTAGAGCTGCATTATTTGAAGCGCAATGTTAGGAAATTGGAGAGAACATGGCACTCTACATATCTAGAGGAATCCTACCTAATTTACAAAAACAGTCTACTGTTGTATAAAAATACCCTTCGCAGAGTTAGAGCAGCATATTTTTCATTATTAATTGAGGAGAATAAAAATAATCCTAGATTTCTCATTAGTACAGTTGCCAAACTTACCCAGAGTCATTGCACCGTTGATCCATCCATTCCCTTAGCTCTTAGCAGTAATGACTTTATGGGATTCTTCATAAATAAAATTGATTCCATTAAAAACAAAAATAATTGGCATCTTCCCAAACATGATTACCTCGTCCTCAGTAAGTGAGGCAGCGTTGGAGTAATCTTTAGAACCTGCGCGGTATTTGAACTGTTTAGAAGCAGTAGAGCTTTCTGAGCTATCTAAAATGTTAGGTTCATCTAAGCCTTCTACCTGTATGTTAGACCCAATCCCAATCAAGTTATTTAAGGAGGTATTGCCTTTGATCAATTGGCCTATTTTAGACATGATTAATCTATCCTTATTAAATGGATATGTACGCTTTTAAAGTAGCTGTTATTAAACCTTTACTTAAGAAACCTTCTCTTGATCAAGATGACAGACCTATATCTAGTATTCTTTTCCTATCTAAAATTCTTGAGAATTGAGAATGTGAACATTTACAAAGTAATGACGTATTTGAAGAGTTTCAGTCAGGCTTCAGAGCTCATCATAGCACTGAAACAGCTCTGGTGAAGGTCACTAACGATATTCTCATGGTCTCAGATAATTGACTTGTGTCTGTACTTGTCCTGTTAGATCTCAGTGCTGCGTTTGATACAGTTGATCACAATATTGTCCTAGACAGACTTGAACATACTGTAGGGATTAAGGGGAAAGCATTAGGCTGGTTTAAAGCGTATCTGTCTGACAGATTCCATTTGCTCATGTTAATAATAAATCTTCTTCAAACTCTAGGATCACTTGTGGAGTGCCACAGGGTTCAGTCCTTGGGCCAATTCTCTTTACTATATATACAGCATATATGTATGCTTCCGATTGGCCAAAATTATCAGACAGCATGGGATTAATTTACACTGGTATGCTGATGACACTCAGCTATATTTATCCATAAAACCTAACGAATCCAATCAATTACTTTGACAACAGGCATGTCTTGATGACATTAAAGCACACAAGTTCAAACTGTTAAAAGACAGCAGAACTTGCAATAATGGTGGAAGGTCCATAGGCTGAGGAATTAGTCATCCAAGATTTTGCATTTTTTTAATGAAAACCCATGTTAGATGGTAGTAAAATGATATACTTCATAATAGTATAAATATAGGAAATAAAAGTTTTTGAAATTTATATAAAATAATGAACTTAAAGAGATGATAAATAGCTATAAACGTCAGCTAAAGGCTAGACTGAATAGATGCATTCTCATTTTGCTTTTAAAAACATCCAAACTCTCAGCTGCCCTCAGCGCTTCAGGAAGAATGTCCCACAGATCAGGATCGCAACAGGACAAAGATGCCTCCCCATCTGTTTTAGTTCTCACTCTAGGTACCGACAGAAGAACCTTTCCAGAAGAGCTGAGGACCTGAAGCGTTATGATTCTGTCCGTCTGTCTGCTCTCTCACTCTCCTGCTGCATCCACTGATCTTTTCCACCTATTATCATCTGGCAGCTTCTGTTCAACTTCCTTTATATACTGAGCTTCAACAGTCTCTCTCCCTGCCAGACTGTCGCAAGCCCTCGGTGAGTAGATGGTCAGCATTCTTCATTGCCTGTCCTGCCAAGATCTCGACTTTGTTCTCATCCTCGGGTTTCCCTCTCTCGTCTTGCCCCTGTTGGACTCCTAATGGATTTCTGCTATCTTGCCCTCAACCAAGTGCGTGTCTCCTGGATCTCGCCTTAAGCCTTACCCCTGGATTTGTTTGCCCTCATCTGTTTCTCTGTGTATTACCAGTGTCTGGACTACGGATTCCCTCCTTGTCTCTTTCCCAATCACCCCTGCTAAGTTAATGATTAAAAGAAACTTACTTGTGGTGACGGGTCCACTCTTACTCCTGTCAGCATTGGGCTTCAAGGAAAGCTGCAGAAACAGCTGATCAGAGCCAAAGCTCCCTCATGGACTCTGAGAAGGTTGGTGGCTTTTCTTCTGAGTTGTCTCTCTCTTCTGCTTACAGCGGTGTCCTGTTTTCCTCCACGTAATCATTTCAATAAATCTTTTAAATCACTCTGTTTATGTTTTAATTCTCAGGTCCTCTGTCTGAATCATTACATGGAGAGGCTGTGCAACTGAAGCGACTCTTGATTAATAAACCTGTCCAATTTTACAATGGACAGGTTGCCAATGCAGCAACTTTAGAAATCATGTGATGTTTCCTCGATTTTTTGTCTTGTCAGCATTCTTGCAGGATTAAAATAATTTATTCTTCAGGTTAAAAAAACTTGCAATGAAGACTTTTGACAGAGAAATTGTGATATTCTGGCATATTCTTTAGATAATAAGAAATTCTCACACTGATGTTTTTAACCTGATATGAAAAATATATTGCCAATGTTTTAGATTTCCTTTTAGCTGATTGGGCTGAAGGAAATTCTGTACCATCCATGACTAAATGCCTAAAGCAAAAAAAAAAGGGCATTGATGACTCTGGGCTTATCAGGAGACATGGCAATATTGAGTTGTGCATCATGTATGCCATGTCACCCAATGGCACCATTCAATGGCAGCAGGTAAAGTTTGACAACAGTAGGACCTGAAATTTAACCTTGTGAACCACTAGATTTTAAACCTTAACTTTTTGATGAGCAACTCTCTATATTTACAAAGAGTTTTCTATTGCTGAGATATGAACAACTTCAGGACAGTTTCAGAATGTCCAATCCTTCTAAGCATGTATGGTGCTGTCAGCAGTATCAGATGCAGCGCTAGGGTCTAGTAATACCAGTTCTAAGAGTGTACTCCAATTCATATTACATCTGAGGTTGTTTACCAGTGCAGTTTCATTGCTGGGTTTGGATTTAAAACACAAATCTTTTTCTTGAATGCCGTTAGAGTCTAAATGAGATTTTAACTGATTAAGAAGAAGCTTCTTAAAAACTTTACAGAAAAAATAGTTTACAACAATCAGAGCATCATTTTGAAAAGAGTTGAATATTGTTTTTAAAAAGTTTTGTGGGGAAACATTTGCTTGGCCCTTCAGCATCAATAAGGACACAACTCTTAAGATATAATAAATATTATAGGGGGACAGCAAAAATTTAAACTGATATACAAATGAAGTGAAATATTCTGTAAACTAAGTTTACGAGGGAAAACAGGTTTCTGTGCCTCCTTTTCCTCCATCTCTGACTGGAAATGTAAAATAGTAGTTTTGATAATGCTACTTACCCAGTTACCCCAGAAGACCTCTGACCTGTATTTTCATGTTTGGATTCATGAACTATGAAAGATTTCAGGTTGTGGTGATTTAAAGCATTGTCTTGCTTCATGCGTCTTTTTTTATATAGCAAGTCTGAAGGTGACAATGATGAGAACAGAATAACTGGGATAGGCTGAGGGTCCAAGTCCAGTGAAGCGTGGTACTGTTCAAAGTGGAACTGTGGTGACAGATGAACATCAATCTTTGTCTGACCAGCCAGGAGGAGCAGAGGGATGAGCGTCCCTGTTTGCAGTAGCTCTGAGATGCAGTGATCTCTATAAAATGTTGGAGGATAAGACCGCTGCCTGTAGATTTAAGCTGAAGTCCCCCAGAAAGATGTCTCCTGTCCCAGAAGGCATCAAAAGTTGTCTATGAAGCCTAGTCAACTGGAAGCAGAGGAGGGACTTATGGGTGTGGAGATCCTTTAATTGGTTGGAATGAGTTGCAGGAGGGTGGTCAGAGGAGCAGCAAAGATTGACATCTTGGAAGGATTAATTCAGAAACTCAGAGAAGCGTTGTAAAAAGAACAATGGAGCCCAGGAACAGGACATCTTCCCAGGAAGGTTTTAAACCCCCAGACAAAAAGGGATAAGTCAATGTTCTTGTGAGAAGCAAAACATAGAGCTAGATTGAGGGCCTGATTACCACTTATGTATGCAAAATGAACTGGCATCTTCCTCAGTGGAAACCGCTCATCTTTAAGTTCTTCCTGATGAGCTGGAAGTCTCCAGCTTTAGAGACTTCGAGCAGCCCCTGACTGCAGACTGCAGATCGGGGTCGGGGCTCAACAATGATTCAAGCTCAACGTTGAGCCCCACCTTGATCTGTGGTCTGCAGTCAGGGGTAGATGGAGACTTCACCTGCCTGTCACACCCTGCAGAGATAGAGAGAGGTGAGCAGTGAGACTGACAGACACCAACATGCTCACAGCTCTCTGGATAACGCGGTCTAATATTTAGTATCAATAGTTGGTATTTATAAATCCTTGTAGAAGACAGTATTATAAAGAGCATTTCCAAAAACATGTTGCTTGAAAGAGAGTTTAAGCACTTACCGACCACTTTATTAGGTTACAGCTTTCTAAAACAGGGTTAACACACCATTTGCTTTTAGTAAAAACTTTAGTTCTTTGCAGCAAAGATACAACAAATGCATGATGGGATCTCCTATTCTATCACATCAAAAGAATGCTCTACTGAATAGAGATTTTGTGTCCACGGAGGCCGTTAACCTTTTCTGTAAGATGAAATCTGGCGGTATTGTGCATTCACAAACACACGTAAATCCATCTTGTCCCTCTCCTGCCACAACCTTTTTGGACTGAATCAAAAACTGTTCGGCCCAATCACGGTGCACCATTGTATTTTAATAGCTGTGAGAAAAGCAATAGTTGCCGAGCCCACTCGCTTCGTCCAATCAGCTTGGAAAGTTCAGCTAAATGTCCCTCCTTTCCCCAAATGTAGTCGATGGGAGCAGTCCCAGATTGATAATGTGCAGAATGTAGAGTGCTATACATTATCAATCTGGCTTGCTAGGTTAGGAGATCGTGGGGTACAAAAAAACTCATCGCCATTGGCGTTCATAAACCAGTTTGAGATGATTTGAGCTTTGTAACATCCTGCCGGAAGGAGCCATCAGAAGTGGAGTACACTGTACACAGAAGGAGTTACAGTGTACAAAACTGTACACTGTAGCCCCTTAGTATGGACCCCTTAGTTCCAACTGAGCATTGTTTAAAGACTACCTCATACATAGTGACTATATGTCATCAAGTGGGATATGTTCATGTCCATTCCTCCCTTTCTTCCAGGTACCAATATTTTCTTCCACGGATGGGATGCTTAGCTCTACAGCCCAAGAAACTTGGTGCTGCCATTAACTAGCTATTTTTTTAACTCTTTCAACACAAATGAACAAGATTTGTTTCCTACTCTTCCCATCTTTTTATCACTAAAATTATCTGATTGGATTTAATCTTCCAACATTTACTCATTACCAAAATATTTAAACATTTCTGTTAGTTGCAGTCATTACAATTGAGTTTGTATGTAGTTTTCTCATTTTACATTTCCATATTTTAAAAAATGCTGATGGTTAAAATTATGTTGAAAACCGTTTGGTACTAGTCTACTAGAACAGCTACTGGGAATTAATTATCTTTTTGAGATCCTTATAATTCCTTTGCTGCTCCTGCCCACCACTGCTTTAAAGGGGACATAGTATCATGCTTTTCAGTTCTTCCTTTTCCCATTAAAATTATTCAGCTGTGGTCTATATGAAGAGGCACTGCAACACTTTGGTCTGAATTCCTTGTTAATTTACCCTCACATTCCCCCATTCTCCCCCTATTCTGAGGTGCATCTGAGAGCAACTTGTTTTGGTGCTGTCTCTTTAAATTGCGCTAGGTCGCAGTGTACTCCACCCCGATTGACCACATTGACTTGTCCAATTCTAACTTCGGCACCTTTCAGCTTGGACTACAAATTTGCTCTGAGAAATAAAAACTGTGAATTTGTGAGACTGGCAAGCTGAAAGTCCATGACCTTATTTGCCAACTCAACAGCAGAAAATGTGATGTAATTGTTAACAAAACGCAATAGACAACAAACGATCTGAACGACTTGAACAATTTGACCTAATAAGAATTTAAAGGTATCTACGCAGCTCCTGGACTACATTCAAATCTTCTGCACTCCTAGAGATTCCAAGTACACAACAAAATGTATTTAAGGGTTGAAAATTGAGATTGCATGATATGTCCCCTTTAAGGTGGAACAGGAGAGGAATAGAAAATGCTACAAAAACAGAGAAACTCTGACACACTATTAAACTTGCAAATCTTTATGTGCAGAATTTCCATCAAACACTTTCATGATGAAAACACCATCCAATGATTGAATACTCTTTTAAAGAGAAAGTGGTCGGACCAATCACTTCCAATCAATAAACAATTACGCTACCTAGGTAAACAAATCAATTCACATAATCTTCTAAAGTACAAATGTGACAATCAACACATAAAGATCAATTACTTCATAATACACATACTGTATATATGAACAATACTGAAAAAACCCAATGTAAAGTAGAACTCAGGAATACTGAAAACATTTCAAATATTTATTGAACATAAAAAGTACATATTCAAAAGCAATTAATGTTTTATTCTCTTTGGAGCCAAAGTTTGAAGGCTACAAAACCAAAAGCTTCACCTTGGAATTTACTGAGGTCACCACCAAGAGTAACCTGTTCAATGGCACAAAATCGCTATGAAGGAATGTCATGACGTACAACAATATGGTACACTGCACAGGATAATCTTGATCTTTTCTGCATATGGTGCTTTTATGCTCACGGCTTCTTTTATTGCCCTGCGACAAACTGTCCAGGGTGTACCCCGCCTCTCGCCCATTGAATGCTGGAGATTGGCACCAGCACCCCTCATGACCCCAACAGGGACAAGCGTGATGGAAAATGGATGGATGGATGGATCCTTTTATTCAAGTTTTCTTGTAGGTTTCAGTGAACATGCTTAAATCAGAGGCAACTGCATTTCGCTCAGTTTTTTTCTGAAAACGTTTTGACACCTATCCAGGAGTCTTTGTCAATTCTGGTAACTCCCACTTGAACCACCTGTAGTTGGAGCGCTGCTGTTTTTTAAGAACATGAAGGCCCATACTTCAGGGCACATTCCAACAGATGCAAATCAACGACCCATCCGTCACTGTCCTGGGAAATTCAGGTGTGTAGCAGCAAAATCAAATTCAGATGGAAGCATCCAGATCCACAACAGGTGTAAAATACAAAAGCAGAAGAACAAGAGACTGCACAATTAGGGGAAATTTAACAAAATACAAAAAATGCTGAGCAGTTACTACTATCCAAAACGTGGGTGTAAATTTACTGATAAAAAGAATAATAGTAATAGTAATAAATTTTATCTAACAGCGCCTTTCTTGACACTTAAGGTCACTTTACAGACAATAAAAAAAGAACCCTCTAACCTTAGGAATATGAAGGGCTTCCTAATGATTTTCTCTCTCTTTGTTCTTTTTGTTTGTTTAGCCTGTCAAGAGGCACAGCTGTTTCCAGCATGTGTTCTTGAAACGCATCGGTCCAGCACACGATGCACCATTCTGTCCTCTCAGCCTACATCATTTCAGGCCTAGTAATTTCCTTTCTGCTTGAACGGGGGGGACTTTTTGAGGTGAATATGGGACTATTGGTCTGCTCTACATTATTTTTAACAGTGTCAGAGGTTGTGGTTATTTTCAACTGCGTCAATGGTTGCTACAATGGCAGGCATCTGCTTTGCCTGTCCCTCCTGTCTCGCTGTTTGTTTCCCTGTGTAACTTCATCCATGTGGACAGAAATAAACAGACTTTAGGCAAACCACGCACAGGATTTCCATGTTTGCATGAGTGTCAAAATCTTGACACTCAATCAAAAATGCCCTCAAAATGGATTGAAAATGTCCATCTCTTGCTAGTGTCACCGAGTGCGTTGTATTTTCTAGTAGCTTCATGGCAGTCTGACCTTCTGGCATAAAACTCTACCCCAAACAAGCGTCAAAGACATGAAACTGTACGGTTTAAATCACAGATGTCCCATCTAGAATTCTGAAACATCTGTGATATCAGTCATCCAGGAAGAAAAACATCACAGCTTATAGCTGTGCAAAAAAAAAAAAAGGTTGCTCATTTATTTATTTCTGCAGATTAAAAGCATTACTCCAAAACCACAAGAAGAAAAAACAACTTAATACATAAAATATGTCAGTCTTGCATTTATTGCAGCTGTGCAATAGAACATTTAAAAATTTTCTCACATCACGTCTGCTTTCTCTGACATTCTTCAGCCTCCTGTTAGAGCTGGTACAGGGAGGCTGATCTGGGCTGCTGCTCTCTGCCAGAGCCGCGAAGCGTGAATATACAACATCCAACCTAAAACTAGCTTCACTGCAGTCCAATACGAGACTGTTTTATGTTCATATGTTCATATGTTCAGTGCACTTTACTGAAGCTGTTTCCAGAACGTTTTCTAACAAACTGATTTTCAAAGAAACTTTACTACCAGCACTGGAGGTGTCGACCACAATGCTGTCATTACCCATAAGTTTATGTAATTTATTGCCAAAAAAGGACTGCAATGGTTGTTTTTTTTCCTTTTTTGTTGTAACTTTTATTGCTATAACAATAAATACCACAAAATACCATGAAACATTTATTCAACATTAAGTCCTTATTGCTAGTCTTTACTTGGAGGTCTTTTTCTCAATGACAGATCAATCCGACCAGAAAAGTCTGAGGTTTCCGATCAACCCAGAGTTCAATATCCAGAGTAACTGCTGCTAAAATAAAATGTATTGACTTGTACAGGTATAAAATAAACTTTGCTTAGAAAGAAAGGGAATTTGTTCTTGGTTAACTTTCTTTGTTATAGCAATGCTTCATAGCAATTAATCTAATAACGTTGGAGGGCCTGTTTATTTACCGTCTGGGTACCACCAGAGTAACTAACGCAACCCCAGTGACTGACTTTCAACAAATTCTGGTTGAAGAACCAATCCCACATCAGTGTGTGACCAAGCTGGTGACCTGCGTAAGGAGAAAGTACCAGGCTGCTGTGGGAGTATATGATTCTCCCACACGTTGTTGAAGTTCTCACTTGTATGAATCCATTTTTACTATTATTGACAACGTGTCACATTTAATTATCCAATCCTATAAGCCACACCAAGAAAGAGTCAATAGCAGAATAAGCTGTTTGTCATTGCTAATGCGGATCCGACAAGTTTTTCATGGCCTCGGCCAAAATGCTCAACTCAGCTGCTGAACCCACCAATACACTTTCCTTGCAAATGTGGTACAATGTAAAGGGGAATATCTGTTGACTTTGCTTAGCTGAAGTTGAGAACTGGATCAAAATAAACCCAAAATAACTCAAGTGTATTGGACCTTTTCATCTTTTTCTGTCTGGAACTCTCAGATGACATTGTTGTGAGCTGGTGCCATCCAAATACAGTGAACTGCATTAGTTGCTAGTTCACTCAATTCTAGCTTTTCTTTTCCTGAATGATGCACCCCTCTCCTTTCAAGTGCCCCATAAAGGGATCCGAGTTAGAGTTGCTCTTTTTCATCCAACCTAGATTTACGAGCTGTTTAAAAGGGTGCATCTTATGTTTCCCTCTCAGTTTGGACTGTTTGGTGTGGTCTAAAGCTCAAGCACAAACCCACTGCAGTCTCCTAAGATTGTAGGTTATATTGCCTGTTTAATGTGGCTGACGGAAATCTGGGATGCTCGCGTACTCTGATTTATGAAAGAGGGTCCTTTTATTTTTAAGGCAGACAAGCCACATGACTGATAACATAAGGGAAGGATTTTGCAACTCAAATTTAATTAGGGCAGAAAGACAATTATATATCAGCATGTAAATCATCATGGTGAATATTTTTTTCCCATTTCTTTAAGTATGTTGACAAAATACATGTGTGAAAAAAAATCTTAGAATGAATGTAGTGTTTTTTCTCAATTTCTTCTCAAACAGGAACAGTATTTTCTAATTCATGGAGCTGTGAAATATTGTAATTTTGCAAAGAAAAATAATCAGTCTTAGTGAAATAAAATTACAATATACAACAATGAAATAATATGATTTAAAAAAGTACAAAGTTTTCAGCCATAAAATCAACTGATCAGAAACATGTCAACGCCCGAGCATGACCAATTACTTTTAAAAGCACATGTTTGATGGCTCACCACGTGAAAATACACAACTATAACCAAACAAAACACAAGCCCCTTCTAAACTTAAAGGCTACATTCCTCCAACAAGCAGAAAATAGACATAGAAAAATAGATCTGTGGATTAAAAACTAAGTAAATATGGACCCTATTAGAACAAAGTAAACCACAGTTGAACTTCATTTTCCTATGTGTAAATACTAATTATGTACAAAAACCACTGAAATCCCTTCATCCTTCACTGGCAGACTTTTTTAATTATCAAAAGTGGCAATAAATCCTGTTTTGAGTCTGCACACACATGCACAACGTCTTCATAAGCTTTTGGTGACGGTGCTGGCATGTTGAACGACGCCACCCCCCGCTCCCCCTGGGATTTATCTGCTTGTGTTTTGTTTTGGTGTTTCTGCTTCCATATAGAAAAGATGGTATTTTTTTCCCTACATTTTTGAGGATAGTGGGAATCTCAGCCTTTCTATTTGCACCATGCCAGAAAAATTCAAATCAATGACTTGCTAAAGCAGCAGTGTCACATAATTCATGTTTAAAAAGGGGTTATTAGTTTCAGTATTGGTGATATAAAGAGTTGACAGCTTTAAAACAAAGGAAACGTTAGATTTTGTCTGCAGTGTACTAGACATCAAGTCTCACTTTTCAGAGCACCCATTTTAAAACAGCCTAGAAATTGTAAACATTGTCATTTCTTTTTACATCTAAATTACGTTATATCTGTTTTTTCTTTCTCTGGTATTTTGTGGATTTATATTGAGTTTTGATGGAATCATCTTCTTTTGGTTCTATTTTCTAGCTTGTGAGTTTTGTTCTCCTCTTTTTACAATCATTTAAACCAAGAGCAAAGTGCCTTGCAAAACCATTCATACTACTTTATCTTCTGAAGAGCCTTAAAGCAGGGTGAGATGATAATTAAATAATACACCAAGCTTTGAACATCTGACGGAGCACTGTTCACTCCATCATCTAAAACATGGAAAGAGTATGGAACATCTGCAAACTTTGCAAGACATAGTTCTCTACCTTATCAACTTGCCTATGGTAACGCTAGAGGAGCTGCAGGGATCCACAGCTCAGGTGGAAATAAAATCTGTTTGCAGGACAACTATTAGTTGTGGCCTTGCAAAAATATATTCTGTATGAAATATTACCAACAAGCTATTAACTCAGAAGAGCTGAAGAGCATGCTACACTTTTATTTTTAATGTACCATTTTTCTTTTATTTTCAAATTATCATGTCAATTTGTTTCATCCTTTACTGCAAAATTAAAAATGTTCAAGGGGTTTGAATACGAGACACTGTAGTTTTTGTTGGACGTGCCTCTTAATATTGGAAATGATAACACATATGTCTTTGAGAGCTGCATTTTAGGGTGTGACATCCAAGGAAGATTTGGGAAAAGAAATAAATGACTACTTTAATCAGCTTGCAACAGAAAAAACAAAATTTCTGGAACCTTGGTGCACATTATCGCAGAAGGGATTTCCCACTTTCACTTTGAAGTCCAGGGGGATTACTACATGAAAGGGAGATGTCACCAGGTGACAGCCAGGTGCCATGAGTAAAGCCGAGGACCAGAGACTATTTCCTCTCCAATCAGCACCTTAAACTCCTGTCTTGCACTTACAAATTCCTGCGGATGTCACAGTATATGTTGGTGAATTTTGTGACCCTTGATCAAAACTCCATTTAAATGTATTCTGTTTTTCATCACATTTTTCAATAAAAGACTGTCTCATTGAATAAGGTAGGTTTAATATTTCATATATCGTCTGGTTTCTTTTACAAGGCCAAAATAAAGGGAGGGGAATTGGTCTTTGTATAAGTTAAAGCACAAAGATTCAGTCTCACAAAATGAACATGTTCAGGCCTTTTTTAAATGATCTGCTGCTCAAGCATTATTTTTGAGCATTTCTTTGGGAGAGAAGCTTTGTCAGGTTCATTCTAACACATTTAGATCTAGCTACGTGTTTAAAATTGTTGTGAACCTCGGTCTCTTGCGGCGTGAAACAGGCTTTCATGCCTTGCTATCCTGTTATCCTGCATTTAGCTTCACGAGTTGCAGGATCCAACATTTAAAAAGTCCCCGGCTAAAACTCACCACAGTATGTTGCATTCCTCTCAGTTACACGGTGTGCACTCCTCAACCTGCCCGTCTGAGAATGATACGTACAGCTTGAGCTTGTCCAGCAGCCAGGCATCGAAAGTTTCCAAGCAAGACGGGGCTGGCCAGGAGTGAGCTGCTGAATGAACTCATTTAGTCCCGTTAGAAAAGGTATAGTAGTGCCCTGGGCTTCGAGATTCTATGTCAGGTGTTCCACACATACACACACAATCACATACGTGCTTCACTATTGCCCATGTTCTTGAAGGCTTTATGGTTTGTTTTCTAGGTTTTTAAAACCTAGTAGAGCTTTTGCTTGTGGAATCTAATGCAGGCATGTCCTGTTTGCCACTAAACTATAGCTCCATTTACACTACCCTTTTTTAACCGATCCATGCCGAGTTCGGACCGAGCTTTGACCAGTTAACCGTGCCGAGCTTGGTTCCTACGACCATTTACACATCATGCTAGCACGGTTCCTCGCCTCCTATTGATGATCTACAGTACTACTGCTTTCTAGGATTGAAGGATGGAATCAAGCAAATAAAAAGGGTACCGCCCATAACATTCAGGAAGTTATGTTTCGTTATAATTGACTGTAGTCAATGATATTTTGTTGTTTGCGGAGAGTCAGGCAAAGAAGGCAACCTTTGGTAGATTTACTTGACAAAGTCGGCTTTGGGGAAGTGGATAAGACAAACGAACATCTAATAAGGATTTACAGACACAGGAAACAATGACAGACGCTGAGGTTCATCTCACTGCTAAGCAGAATCATCACTGGAAATCGTGTGACACGGTAAGGAAGCTAGTATTTTTTTGAATGTCTGAAATTTCATGATTAAGGAGGCTTATCAACTGTTGCTTTTGTCAGTTGTTGACATTTTATTACACATTTTTTGGTTTTATTTAAGTCTCCCTTATTTTTGTTGTGCTTACAGAACTGTTTGGTCAGCTGACTGTAAGGAGATGACGCGGTCTGCTCATGCGCTCTTTGTTATCAGAGGACTGAGCCACTGAAAAACCGGGCCGAGCCCTACTATCGAACTAGTACTAGATGTAGTGTGGTTCCGTTGTGTCTGGCACGATGCAGTTCAGTTGCGTTCCATTTACACTCGATAGTTATCTCAGTTACCGAGCTCTGACCATTCTCGGCACGGTTAAAAAAGGGTAGTGTAAATGGGGCTTATATCTGGGCTTCTCACAGTGCTTTGAAGATTCTAAAGTTTGACTGTGATAAATAGTGATGATGCAAAAATAATCAAAGAAAACTGCCACTTTCTATTTAGGGTTAATTTACATTCCCCACTTTAAAGTGGGGAATGTGTAAAGTAGGAGTTTTTGAAACCTAAACATGTTTAGCTTTTAGGTATTAAACGGCAAGTGAAACATAAGAATACATCTTAGAGAAGGTATTGTTGCGCCATTACGAATAGTTTTAAGTTATTTAATGTTCATTAAATGACCCAATCTGTTAGGTATTGTACGGTGAATATTAGCCCAAACAGCTAATATTAGGACAATAGCTGAAAGGGTGACTCAGGGTTGCGCTTTGGCTGTGGAATCGACAGCATGTGGTCCTCTGCAGAAGGGTTTGGGGTCCCTGCAAGCCGGTGAGTGCTGGTATGAAGGGGGGTGTCCCAACGTTTAGGTACCATCCGGTCGGGGGGAAACGATCTCATGTGGTCTTGGCTCAGTGTCCTGCAAAAATTAGCTACGCTTCCAGCTTGAGCACATGTGCATGCGTTTCTCCAACATAGGACTCCTCTCCTCAAGGGCCAACGGACAAAGAGGGAGATAAATCCGAGCGGGCTAGGTATGTTGCAGTGTTGGCACCCCCTGCTGCGATGGGCAGTCCCTTGATGCTTGTAAAAGTCTCTCCTTTCAGTGGCTTTAAACTTACAGTCTGATTTTATTCCCCATATGGGTGATTGCACAACAGTATTATCCAAATTGCCTGAAACAAAACAAAAAATAACTTGTGCATTCCTTGGCTCTATTATACAACTATCTTTTGGGACTCAGTTGTGGCTTTATGTTCCATCTTGAGCAGGAATCTGATATCCAAAGGTTCAAATGTGCGTTTTGGTTGTCTAGACTAACTATCGTATTTTATAAGTCACCTATATAAGTAATAAAACCTTGCTGGATGGAGTTGCTAATTTACCCCATTCCTCCTACCAGGTTCATTCCATCTTCGAATGTGGATGCTGCTGTGTAATTTAATAAATTGGCTTGCCATAGTAAATGTCTGTTTTTAGCCTTCGATTGGGTGAAATAAATTTCTAAAGAAATCCATATAGTCCGGTGCAACTTATATATGTTATTTTCCTCTTTATTACGCATTTTTGACTGATGCGACTTATATTCATGAGCGATTTATGGTCCGAAAAATACAGTAAATGGCTTGTACTTGTACAGCACTTTACACTACAGTCATTCACCCACACATTCAGCATGTGAGCTATGTTAGTAGCCACAGACTGATGGAGGTGAGGCTGCTATACATTGTCACAACCAGGCCCTTTGACCAGTGCCAGCAGGCAATTCAACTGAAGGACAAAATGACACACCCACTGAGATGGTCAGAGTGGGGGATCTAACCGGCAACCTACCAATTGCAGGCCAAACTCCCTAACCTCTGCAACACTGTCCAACTAACCCTAAATATTAATAAAAATGGTTAGATGACAATAACTGCAATCACATGCGCAAAATTCCTTGATTACATTGAAATTTGTACTGATTGAAAAAGATAATAATCCAGATACATATTTTTGGGCCCAAAATTGATAAACCTGATTATGACATCAGATTACGTATCTTTATTCAGAATAGAAGCACTGACATACTCATTTAAAAAAAAAAACACAGAAGAAGGTGCACTTCCGGGGCACTGAAAGAAACAAACAAACTTGGAAGTGTGTCTGTTCTGTGTACCACACCAGGTTCTAAGAATGGTTGAGACGGCACTCCATGTCTTCCTGCGTTTCAAGATGAAAGACATACAGTGGGGCACAGTTAGCCCCAATTTGAATGACATGATGGTTGCTATTCAGATTAAGGGTCGGTGTTGTTCAATTACATGCTTTTAAGTCATTTAATGTTTAATCAAATTACCCTGTGTGTTAGATATTGTCTGGGGAATACCAGCCCAATTTAGCTTTGATATTAGGACAAGAGTTGAAAAAGTGATTTGAGCACCAGCACTGTTCTAACAGTAAACTGCACAGATACAGAATAAATTAGTGACAACTTCTCTACAAGTATAAGAATTTAACAGAAATAAATGCTCCTCAAGGGGACACCATTATATCATGTTTACCTGAACAATATATTTCAAACAACAACACTTCTCTACTAGGCTAGGTAAATTTAACAAAAACTACTAAGTGAAATTAAGATTACAGAAACTAAGGACTCCCACAACTGTGTGGGAGTCTGCTCCCACACTCTGGAATTCACTCCCTCCAGATATCCGCAACACTGAGACTCCATCTTTGTTCTAGTCAAAACTCAAAATTCACCTATCCCAGATTGCCTTCTCATTATCATTTCCTGTCTGTAACGTTCTTACTTGTAATTGTGTTGTTTCTTTTAACCATAATGATGTTGCTTCTTTTGTCCTACTTGTAGTGTCCTTGAGTGTTTTGAAAGGCACTAGAAATAAAATGCATTATCATTATAAAAAAAAGAACAAAAGGACAAATTAAAATGGCTAAAAACCATCATCATAAAAATTATTTTATGAATTTCGAGATTGTCATGGTTTTAAGGTGTTTGGCCCACATGCAGACAGAATCGGATTCAGAAACAGTTTTAAGATGTTTATTAATGGCTCTGCAGGCTCTTTGCACACAACGTGCGCTGCAGACAGGGACGGAGGGATTGCACACAACGAGAATGAAGAGCGAGATCGGAACGTCAGGTACTGTGGAGAAAAGGGGGAACAAGATTAACTCTAGTTGAACCAGGGGACGTCTCCAGATGCTGCAATGCTTACCACTTAGTTGAGAGGACCTATCCGGGGAGGATGAGTGCCGGGGAAGGAGTTCTGTGGCCGTGAGCTCACTGATGGTAGTAGGTAGCTGAGTGACGGTAGGGCTGGCAGATGTTATTCTGCCGGAGAGCTTGAGCAGCCCACAGGCGGAAGAAGCAGCTGGAAGAACCAGGGTGAGTCTAGGAAGGGGAACCTCGTGCCCGGCTTGGTAACACCAAGGGAGTTAGAGGGGGAGATCGCCAGAGCAGAATCTGAGCAGGCAGGGATTCAGGAGACTGGTCTTCGAAGCACAGAGTCACACGGGTGAGTAAATCGAAAAAACACGTTGAACTGGAGAAGACAGGAGACAAAGTCAGATCCAAAAACAGGGATTTCAAAAACTCACAGGTACGATGATCAGGAGACAGGATCATGGCCTAGGCATACCACAACGGGGTAACACTCTGGCATCTTCCAGCTGAGTGAGCACTCCTTTTAAACCCGAGCTGAGCAGCCCTGATGAGCCGCAGGTGTGGGCCACGCCCACCCGTCAACTACAGCCACCTGTGGAGCAGAGTTAGTAGATTACAGACACACAGAATCCTGACAGAGATCAGCAAGAACCTTTAATTTAGAGAACTACAGTTGCTCTCGAGAATTTCAAATGAGGTCAAATTAGCTAAACTAATTTAGAGCAACAGTTGGTATGTGTTCACCCCATTGCCAATGCTGCCCTGCTGTGAGGGCAGTCCTAAGGAGGAGGCTCTTACTGTCTTATATTTGTCATGGCTATCAGATCGCAGTCGGATATTTACATTCTTCATGGCTCAGGCACAACAGTCGGTATGAGACTGTTCCGAGTTGGTATAAACCACCTAGCCTTCTGAAAACACTTTAATTCCGAACTGAACTTAAGCTGATCACAATACTTTGATCATGTCACACTCTGATGGCTGGGTGCAGGTTGGGCTCTCTCTCTCTTCTCTGCAGGTCGTGATGAGCAGGTTCTCTACATCACCACTGATTGCTGCTCTTCTTAAGGAGCAGCTTTCCAGCAGGAGGGTATCAGTTCTAACTCGCTTCCAGCATGGTACATCACCAACCAAGTATTTTTCCCGAGTATTCTTTCCGAGTCTTGTCTAACCAGTTTTTACTCCTTGCCTTCATCCAGAACCCTGGACTCCCAAGCTACCGCACTTCCAAGTCAGAGCTCCTCGTGCCAAGAACAGAGACCCAGACGCCACTCCTGCCTTAGTCCTCCTGCTGTGCTCACCTGCCTGTCCACCCTCAAACACCGCAGAACCCAGAGAGAGCTCACCAGTCCTGCACCTCAACCTGGACCCTGGACATCACCCTCCTCGGACAAGAACACAGCCTGGAACCCAGTGAGTCCCTTACTATCATCAGACAAATCAGCTCCTGCTTCTCCTCATTGCTTTGTCTCCAATGGAACCTTGACAGACTGACCAGCCAGAACCACTACCGAGCCGACCACCATTTCTTTTCAACAAACTTTATAAACCGATCACCTGTCTCCGTGGTTGCCCTCCTTCTGAGTCTTAATCCATAACCATGACATATCCCAATACTCCGATTGGCATGTTTACAAGACACATTTTTATTCTGATCGGTCCTTTATTGTGATTACTTACGTCTATGTAAAAATAGCTTCTATGTATCTCAGTAAATCCATCCAAGTTTCTGAATGTTTGTATCTGTGCTCTGATTAAAAATCAGCTAGGTTTGCAGGAAAGGACCTATTACAATCACAGATCTTAAACTATTTTAAATGGACAAGAGCAGAGTAATCTTAACCCTAGAATCAGAATCAACTGTATTCGCCAAGTTCGTAGGCACAAACAAGGAATTTGACTTCAGATTCCAAAACTTGCATTGTGTAAAAAAACAAAACAGCATACTACAATCTGCAAGAGAAATTTATAGGGAAAGGTAAGAACAGAGGCAGTATGGACAGGAGTTGTTGTTTTTTTTTTTTTTTTTGCACACCTACCTAAATATACAGGAAGCTTATTAAGGACATAAACTGATAAATAAAATTGCTAATCGATACATGAGTTGAAGTTGTCTTTTGTGAAAAAGGCTAAAAGTAAAGCCAAAGTCTCACTGCTTTATATCTTGTAATGAATGAAGGAGACGGGGAACATCAAGTCCTGTCATGGCTTTGACATGTGTTGCTTTTGATGCGCTCTCCTCCAGTTCTATTAGGTTCACTGATGTGAAATACATAGTATTTTGCTGCATCCAAGCGAGTTATGTTACTTTTGCAGTGATGTGACAGTCTTTTTTTCCTCTTTTCATTTATAAGGGGATTTCAATGCTACGGGAGTGCCATCAAGTGGTCAGATAATTATTATCCCAATCAATCATAAAGTCAAGCCGTTACATTTGCTTTTAGTTTCAAACATCAAGCATTCTGATATGAGTAAAGCTTCAGCATAACGAAGTATGAGAATAGGTGATTTTACTATGGGGTTTTGGAGCAGATTATCTCATATTGTTCACATGTGTAAAATTAGCCCAATTTATCAGGTGCAATGTTGCCAAGTCTGGTTAAATATAGCAACTTTGAGCTTATTTTTCTTTAAAGTATTGTAAATGTTTTTTTAATCATATTTTATATAACGAATCTGCTCAAATTTGTCTAAGTTGGTGAAGAGAACAGAGAAAGATACACATAAAAAAATAATTTTAACAAATTGAAAATTACCATGGGAATATGTATCCAACCCCTTTGCCACGAAACCCCTAAAAAGTTCTGGTGCAACCTTCAAAAGTGACAGATCTGGTGAATGAAGTCCATCTGTGTGCAATCTTGGTGTCACATGATCCGTCAGCATAAACACACCTTTTCTGAAAGGTCCCAGAAGCTGCAGCACCACTAAGCAAGAGGCATCACACCATGAAGACCAAGGAGCTCTCCAGACAAGTCAGGGACACAGTTGTTGAGAACAAGTCAGGGTGGGGTTATAACAAAATATCCAACTCTGATGCTCCACTTGTGCGCCATCCAATCCATTGTCTTCAGCTACAAACACAGGCATACAGTTACGCATGCTGACATTTTCTGTTATTTTGCCCTATTTGTTGTTTGCCTTATAATAAAAAAATACATCTTCCAAGTTGGACGAATGTTCTGTAAATAAAAGGGTGCAAACTCTCAATCAGTCTTCTTCCCAACTTGTGAGGCAACAAAACTCTAAAAATACCAGGGGTGTCAACCATTTTGCAAGGCACAGCATGCCACTTCAGAATTTTGAAAAACAGTTGTTGTTTTTTTGCCACTAAATAGATGTACTCATAATTATAGGTTGGATAATAGTATTGCAATTATTAAAGATTAATGCATTTTAAGGGATTTTTACACATCTTTAAGGGAGCTTACATATTTTCTCCCATCTATATGCTTATATAGTCACGACCATTCTTCACCATGAGACAAGGAAAGCCTACAAAGTCACAGAGCTGCGGTTTGTTTGCATATGTACTTGTTGGTGTGTTTGATGGTTTTGGAAGCTGTAGTCTCAGGATTTATGCTTTATAGTCCACACTCACTTAAAGTATTACTGTCTTGCTTATCTTCCAAGCCAGCAAACTGTGCTGTCTCTAAACAAAATGTTGTATTGCAGCAGAAGTAAAAGTAAGTCTAAAAATAGCATTATTTTAACTTTTTTTAAAAAACTCTTAGAAAACATCAGTAGTTTCTAGCATTAAACTCTCAGACCCACCCACCCTGGACGGAAACCCATCTGTCTTTGCAGAACATTTCAATCCACTCAGTTCGCCCTTGTTGACTTTAAAGCAATATTTACTGCATCAAATCTGCATCCTGCTTAAAAAAAAGTTTGTTTTGTCTTGTCTCATTTAATGCCTTCATTTGTACAAAGAGTCAGCATTTATGGGGTGGTTTATTTTTTTTATATTTTGGGGTGACAGGGGGGAAAAAAACATTGAAAAAAATGGCTGCCATTTGTGCTCAATGTGTTCCCAATTAATTAATAAATCTCTGCACTGCTTTGCTGATCGCGGCTCATTTTTGCTTTTGCCCGCAGTAGATTGTGCAGCAACACACACAGACCCATAAACACAAATAGGAATCTAACAGACATGGAAGATCTGTAAAGAGATGATTTAACCACACATTTGGCCTGGATTTGTGTCATTAACTGAGTTCAAATTCAGGGTCTGCATCCTCCAAAGGACCCGGTATACATAGGCTGGGTCATTCGGAGGCCACAGAGGCCATGGATCCTGGAAGTGAGTGGGTGTGAAATTGGAAACAGTCCAATTTTACACCCAAATATTATTTCCAAATATACTGCCCAGCTCTCCAGTAAGACATTAAAGCTTAATAACTGTTTTATTCATTTGAATTAACAAACCCATTACAAAGCTTAACTTTAATTTTAGCCTGTGCAATTTGCTCTGTAACAAATAAAACACTGAAATAAACATATGTGTTTATTTCACTTCCACTCAAAGCCAATGGGAGTTTGTAAACGAGGTGTTCATGTATAGTGTATAGAGCCCGGACGGTCCGGTTGGCTGAAAGTTGTCAAGCGGGCGGGATATAAACTCAGTTGGATCAGGGCATTTTTACAGTGAAGCTATATGTTGATAAACCAAGCAGATTTTTCAGTTTTACTCATCTACATTCTCGCCTGAAAGCATTGTAAAGGTTAATTTTGTGTCACAGAAAGTATAATTTATCAAACTGTTCTGCAATTGCCGTTTCCATCCCTTTACTATACCCGCTTATCCGTGCAGGGTCACGGAGGGGGCTGGTGCCTATCTCCATCCGTCAAACAGCAAGAGGCAACACAGAGACAAATAAGAAACAACCATACAGTTATGTTTTTGGGCTGTGGGAGGAAGCCAGAGTACCCAGAGACAACCCACGGGTGCACAGGAAGTCCATGGAAACTCCATGCAACAGTGCTACCAGCTGTGTCACTGTGCAGTCCAAAGAAAGTATAATTTATCAAATTGTAATCACAGGTTTTTGCCGCTCTCTTCTGCAATGAATCATGGGAAAGGGTAGGCCACAAAAGACACAAGAGACCCATCCTTAAACTCTGCGGGAAAGAAGGGCGCAGTTTGTTGGCCACATTTGTAGAAGCCTTCGAATTTGGACGGCCTTTGCTGCCCCGCTGTAATCGGCCAACAAATGTGACCTTCTGGGGATGCAGCCCCTGAATCTAGACAGCTCTGGAGTCGGATGAATGACTGAAAGGTCTAAACTATGCCAAGCAGTTTTCAAGTCTCTGTTCATCTGTTCACTACAAGGAAATCCTCAATAAACCCTCACTGGGCTAATACATTTACAATGTTCACTGTGGGGATAATCCTTTGATATCTTAATGCTGCCAAAGATGCAGGCAAGCCTGAGCCTGGGGCAAGAGATGGTTGCGCTGCTGGAAAAGCAGGTGCTGTAAAAACCTTTGCAGGTTTTGGTCCTGGGAAGATAGCAAAGCCACATTGTTTATTCACCAGACAGTGAAGGCTTATGATAGTATCTGCATGCTAACATATCATGTAAGCGGAGCAGCATTACCTCATTTTATTTCCCAAAAGAGCCGTAGGTACAGAAGAACAGGAACGCAATTGTTTTTGGGTCGCAGGGCGCCCTGAAGGCCAAAGATACCTTCTTAATAGCTTTGCACAGACAAAAAGAAGCAGGCTTCAGGTGACAGGTGATAAAAGGAGCTAATGTTTGGCAAAACCTTCCAGTCAGCACTTTTTCATTCATATCCAGATCTTTTGAGGAGCAGTGGAGCAGTTGCTTCCTCTTTTTCATATCATTTGATGGGTGAGCTACAGGGGACAGTGGAAAGCTTCAGGTTAGTGTGAGACACAAGATCTGCTTGATCCTCACTTGTGGAAAGGCAACACTGACCAAACAGTTTCTGGCATCAACAAACAAAGGGAATTAAAGAAGGCGTCTTGCCCTGAGTCTGGGAACTGTGTTATTACTCTTTCAGTAAGCAAAGCTTTCTCTCCTAACAGCCATCACTCATCTTAATGAGGTCCACGTTTATTTAACTTTGAACGATGCATGAACAATGCAGGGAATACGGTGAACAGAGATTGACAGCCGGGAGCAAGATTACAGCATACTGCAGAGAAGTTTCTACTAAATTCCCTTTGAAGGCGGAAAATATGCAAGATTACTTTTTGTTGACAACAACTTAGATCTGCACCTGCTGAGTGCAGCCTCAGACAGAGTCCAAGATGAACGGTGTTTAAACAAGAATCTAAATTTCCTCTGACGGAGTAGATCTAAGGCTCTGTGTCAAAGCTAGTTTTGAGCACAGAGCACACAGACTTCAAGACGAATTAGTTCCCAGTTCTGAAGTGAAAGGAAAATGCTACAATGTTTTTCTTTTCTTTTTTTTTTCCTTTTCAAATTTAAAGCAGCACCTTGTAAGTTTTGATCCAAGTATTAGCTTAATTTGAGATATATGAAAAGATTTTTCAGGTCAATATATACAGCACTTGGCATGTATCGATGCTCCATGTGGGCTGTCCTTCTCAAAAACTCACATTTGTAACTTGTTACAAATTCAGCTCTGTTGCTGAATGGGTCATGTGACCTAGAAGTCATGTGACCTAGAGCGCCTTTTTACAGCAGTCTGAGCTCCCCTTAAATGGGAAAGCTAACCCTACGTGCTTCTACTTTTCTCATCCTCATGTCAAAGTTTGTCATGGCCAAGGGAAGCAAAAAGAGGAAAACTATGTCTGAGGAGGTCAAACAGAGAGAGTGAGACAGGGGTCGCTCCAGAGGAAAAACAAGAGTGGATCTTGCAAAAGAATTTGCTTGTTGGTGTTTGATGAAAGAGCAATCAGGATGCAAGACCTATTCTCTTTTTGCATCATTATCATTAGACTGGTAAGTTATCTTTTTGCTTGTTACAGAATATGTCTGAGTCTGTATTCTTTCAGGTTTTTTAGGTGCTCAATGCTAGGCTACCAGGCTATAAGCTGTTGTTAGGCAACAAAACATATGACCTGATAAAATTCTCTGATGTAGGATTTAATCTAGAGGGGGTGAATGTGACCTTGTCTTTAAAAGTAACTCAATGACTTCTCAGTCTGCTGGTCCAAAGCGGTTTGCTATCACATTCCAAAACATGGAGGGAGACTGTTTCATTTTGCAACAATGCAATGTTGTCAGTGACCTTCAGGGGTGCTAAACCTGGAAGTTACAGATCTAGTGTCACTTGTGGCTAAAAGTTACACAGTGCTGCTTCAAGTATAAAAAGCAGGGTGCCCATTTGTGTTCTGAATCAATACTCATGGGAGCACAATATTCACGTAGAACCAACTATTGCTACATTTACAACTGCAAGTCTTCTATATGTCTCTACCAGCTTTGCACATCTAGAAACTGAAGACTTTTTTGCATTCTTTATAATTAGATAACTCAAGTCCAGTCAGACCGGATGAAGGCCATCTTTGAACATAAATTTTCAAGTTGACTTCAGATTCTTAAATGGACATTGTTCTGGGCCCTGACTAGGCCAGTCTAATATCTTCTTTTTACTACCAACAATGTTGGCCAGATTGTGGCATGCATACTAGTTGTCCTGCTGACAGTTTTCCCCCTTTATTTTGAGGTATCAAAGCAGTGGTTTAATATAAATGGACTTCATAATATTCAGATATTTGTTTGCAAATCATTTTTTAACAACACAATTAATGGACAGCACCAAAACCTAGGTTGGTTTTTTGCAGTAAAATGACTGTTTAGGGTTTGGACTAGGAATCTTTGTCTAGAGTTTGAAATGAAAAGTAGTTGGTGTCAGAAAAGATAACATGCAACTGCTTTCACAGCCAATCAGAGCTTGTTCCGTTATCCTGTGTACACATCTTTGGGATTGGACTTTATGAGAAAAGGTAGAAGAAAGAAAAGTAATTTTCAAAAAAGGTGCTTGTGTGGTTCCTCTCAGTTTGAACTAAATAAATTTGTCTAGAAATTTTTTTGAAAAATTACCAGTTAAGATTATGTTTACAATGATTTTTTCTTTCACATAAGAGTCAAATTGAAAATCTAAAGCTTCATTTTAATCACCTTTTGAAACATAGTTTCATGTGAAAGGGACTAAATGACTACATTGCAACAGTTCAGGCAGAATGCTACATATGCAACAAGAGAGTGAATCCTCAACCACAGCAGCAAGCGAACAAGCCACTAGAGGAAAAGCTCTGCCTCAGTGAGTCACTTCAGAGCTGATGGGATAATGAGGTCTGGCGGAGAGCAGCGGCCTCACAGTTCTGTGTTTTTTGCGACTCTACAAACAACGTGACAACTTAACAGCCTTCATCTCTCTCAATCTGGGAAACACCACCTGCCAACTCCTCATCCACCTCCATCCCAAGCGCATCTCTGTGATCACATGGCTCGCTGTCTGCTGGCACAGCATCACGGCAGGACTACTGGCTTGGTTCTGTGTCCTGTCAGTCCTGTTGTCCTCCATTGTCCCTCCGTTTACGTAGGGGGCCATATCAAACCCACTCAAGTCCTCGAGAGGACGTGACAGACCTCAGGTCTGTAGCTCAGCTTTTATTGAACTTTGTGGCATAATAGAGAGACAATGTTAGCCTAAAATAAGCTTGTTTGTTGAATGTACAAGTAATTAATAAAAATGGAAATTATATTTCAAGACACTTGGATTAAGCTTTCTCTTTGAGTTTTTTTTTTTTTTTTTGTCAATGGCCACTTGTCAAATTTGTTAATAATAAATAACATTTTAAGACTGAAAGGTTGTAATCTCTTGTAGAAAAGATAACGAATTGCTAACATAATCCAACAATCCATGTAAAAAGCTTTTGACATTGATGCTGAAGTGTTTACTTATTATTGTACGGGGGAACAATGAGAAACTTAGATGAGATGCATCCATGTACATCTAATCACAATAAATTATATAGTGATTTTATTTACCTGCATACCAATAAACTAAACATGCAATTTTTTATACAAAAATAAACTCTGTAGAGTTTTACAATGAAGGGATGTGTAATAAATTATAGATACAAAGAATTTTGCTAATTATTTTGGGATCAATGCAAAACAAACTGGTGAACCATCTGGTGGACTGGAGTGACAAAAAAATCTGATCCTGAATGTCAATGTAACAAAAGAGATCATCATTGACTTCATGAAAAATCGACCAAGTTGACTCGAGCTGGCTGTGTTCAACCTCCTGCTCTGTTCCACTCGGCTGATTGGGTGAGCAGTTTCACCTGCAGGTGTTTTAATTACCTGCAAGTTGTTCCACCTGCTACTCTGCCTAAATTTACCTGCCTCCCAGCCTTAATGTGAGCTGCTATCCAGCATTCCTGTCTGCATTGCCTGTTCATAACCCCTTGTCTGTTTGGTAGATTTTTCCTGTCACGTCTTGTCCTCGCTTGATACCTCATCGGCTTCCTGATTCTGGTCACAACCTGGACTGCTTGTGGCTTGTGATACCTGCCTGCCCAATGATCTGTTCTACCTGTTTGGCCGTCGTCCCTGCTGTGAGCAGCCTTAGGTCTGGCTTCCTGTTCCTGCTCATCCTGGACTCTTGCCTCCCATCGTCAATATTTTGTTTGTTCAGGGTGCATTCACACTAGCCCTGTTTAGTCTGCTTTAATCGGACTCTGGTTCGTTTGCTCAGAAATTTTGTTTCATTTGGGGAGATGTGAATCGAAATCGAAGTATGATGCGGACCAACAAAGAGAACGCAGGTCTGCCTCAAAGCTTTGATCTCAATTCAGTTAAACTGGACTCTGGGGCATTTTGAATACAAATGGGAATGCAAAGCGGACCGAAGGCCGCTCCAAAAGCAGGAAACAGTCTACAGCGCAGGGTAAATACACTTAACACATTTATTGTAAACACCTTGCTACACGTCTGTGTAACAATAACATCGGTTCATTGAAGTTGTATGTGCTTGTGCGCTGCCGTCGCACACACCTTGTGTAAAATATAACAATCTATGTGGTCTTCTGCCTCATTCTACGCTCTGGATCGTGCTTGTCTGGCACACTGGCAACAGATTTTAGGCATGTGATTGCAATGCCTTTGGCAATTCCATTTTGTTTACATTTTCCCGGTAAAGCAAGTTCTGCCGTGCTGCTGACCAACCGCTTTCCTTCTGTGTTTCTTGGCGCAGCATCACCACAGCGGCATCACAGGCGAGGGGTTGAACAGGTTGGTCGTAATGTTTGGTTTGTTTGACAAGGTGCAGCATAAAAGGAAACCGCTAATGCGAACCGAGTCTACCGGACTATCAGGTGTGAAAACGACCCTATTCTTTGATTTCAATAAACCTTTTAAGTGCAACACTGTACCCGGCTGAATTATCGGGTTCTCTGTCTGGTGCATTACTGTGGGGTCTGCAATGCCTCAGACTGGAAATGTGCAGAGTGATGAAGACAGTGGAGAGAATCATTGGGACAGCGCGACCCTCCATCCATGACTGTTTGCAGACACTGTCTGACCAGGGCTCAGACAACCACAAAAGACCCCTCCTACCCCCATCATGGACTGTTTACCCTGCTGCCATCTGGCAAGAGGTTCAGCAGCATCAAATGCAGAACAACCAGATTCCACAACAGCTTCATTCCACACAGCATAAGACTGCTAAACTCCCAATAATCCCTCACTCTCATAAATACAAAACTAGTCATTTTACATGGTCACAACAATGAAGCGCTTTCCAGTGGTGAATAAATGTGTTGCATTCACAAGAAATGTCCTTTTGTCATATCATGGAAAAGAGAAAGACTTCTGTAGTTTATACAGCTCCAGCCAATGAAATCAACTTCTAGCTTTGCACAGAAACGTTTCATCAATGTGTGATCGAGCGTTGCATCAGGCACCCTGACCTTTTCTGTAGATTTAGGGAACCACAGACAGTGGAGGGTACTTGCACCTAGAACTGAAGACCTTATTTTAGGAACCAATGCGTTCAAAGCACTACTTTAAATAAAGTCATGAAGTAACACTTATTTTGGCCTGAGCGCTCATTGCACAAGATCCGTGGCCACACTGCGTCACAGGTGGTGTGGGTTACGTGTGTTACTGTATCAACCAGAGGAGCAACTATAAGAGCCACTGAGCGCCGTCCGTGCCAGCAACCATAACCTCCGTCCTCCCTCAGAGATCGGCAGACAGACACCGAGACGAATGTTGGACCCACAATTACAGCTCAGCCGGCATTTTGAGGGGAAAGCTCTTGTAAAAATACATCAAGTGGCCAGGAGGGGAAAAAAAACTGCAGGTTCACCAACCAGGGTGTGACATGGAGAAGGCAAGTTGGCCTGCCTTATTTAGAAGCTGTGCTCCTCGGGGTAATCTCATCACACGACTATTGCACTTGGATCTCAATTTGTGGCTCCTCGGACAAACCAAGAGTCCAAGGGCCGTTCTTTGATGTACCTATAAATACGTATTGCTTATTTGTAAAACAGGCCACAAAATAAAAGGGAAATGGCAGGGAACATGAAACTCTAAACCACAGGGAGGTCATTTACTTAAGGTTAAATAATGTCTTGCACTGGCAACCTAACAAGAACCTGAGTCCTTCAGCTTACTGTACTGTATTTGGCAAGAGGAAAAAAGAGAAAGCATCAGTTTTAAAGCAAGAAAAGGCATGTAAGGCTGTTCTTTTAGGTTTGTTTTATTTGGGACAGAACTTTAACCCTGTGAGTCTGTGTTCATCCCCAGATACAATAAGCAACAACAACAAAAAAGAGTCAGATTGAGATGACAAAATCTAAAAATCCAACTTGTGTGAAGCAGAAGGATCTCTATTTGTTTCCTTTTACTACCAGGGTTCTTGTGCGTTGCCAGACCCTTGACCTCTGAGGCTAGACAATAGGTAAAGATAAACCTCTGATACCACGTGGAAGGAGCAACACTAATGACTTGCAGTGGTCTGTGGATGTTTGTCTGTAGGTGGGCAATGCAATTAACTTTTTCAATCAGAAGAAACACACAGAAGGAAGTACAACGAATAAGAAGGGGACAAAGGATTGGGGGGGGGGGGCTCAGTGATGAAGTGACCTGAAGAGAGGTGAGATCATTTCACAGAGGATTACTCCCCCCACCCACACACCCTGCTTCATTGTCCACAGACCCTACAATCTAGGGCAGGGTGTTGCTACACCATGCAGTCTTTTCACCATGTGGTCTCAGGCTTGTCAGTGTTCACCGACCCTGCAAGAAGTTAACCCTGACAGTTCTCCTGACGAGGGTCGGTGTAAGGCACCTATGAGCAGAGAGTGCTACCCTGCTGCATGTTGCTGTCTTTCCAATCCTGATTGGCAGGTGCAAGGAGGAATTTTGGTAGACAAGCCAAATTAACCCAAATTAAAAGTAGGCCTGTGTTGCAAATAGAAACAACCGGAAAGGTAAATCATAATATGATGTAACAATTTAGCCTTTTACTTGAACCACCAATAAATTTGGAAGACTTTGGGTATTTCTGACACTAAAAAGCCCCTTGAGGTAGTTCAATGATGAGAATTATACAGTTTGGCTTATTTGTGGATTTTTCCTTGATTTGTTAAGCCTAGTAAAGTACACCGAAAAAGTCCTTCATGCAGCTGCTTTAAACTGAGCAACATATTATTAACATGTTTTACCAAGATGGTTGGAAGCCGTTTCTCTTGGATGATGTTCTGATACCACTGTTTATTAATGGCAAATTTGTTAGTAAGCCTCCCTTGGATGAGAAGCAATTCCACATGTGTAGCATAATGGGACAAACAAGATCTGATGTTATTTCCCTTTTCAGCTCGCACACTTCGTAACCAAAGAGATTTCAAGTGTTGCAACAGAATAGCCTCAGTTTCCCAGCAAACTCAGATTTGGCCCATGATCTGGCAGATTATTTGAGGAATCATTATTTTTATGACAAGTTAAATCTTATATTACCCAATCAATTGTGGGATGCTTCATTTAAGGATCTGATTTAAACAGCAAGATTCTTATTAAATTCTGTGCCATAATATTCCTTTTCTTTGACAGTTTTAATAGTTGAATGTGCCGGTATTTAATGTACCAATAGGTTTTTCCCCCATAATTCTGCGTGAGACACATCTTCTATGTTTGTTAAAGTTAAATGAGGTAGCGCTGGATCTCCAACCCTGATGCTGATTGGATGCTTTTGCTGATGCTGGGTGGGCTTCTGGGAGACAGACCATTTTGCTCTCTAGCAAGCTTGAGACACGTCAGAAGAAGTTTGTATGGGCCCCTGAACTCATCAAAACGTACCGCCTGCGGGACAGGACGACCAAAATTGCTTGGAGAAAACCAGTCTGTGTTCTTCTGTACTGTCGGCTTTGTTCACGCCATCCTGAGGCAAAATACTGTTTTTCATTTAGATGTGGAGGAGGTTTCGGCAAAACAGTCCCCCCTGCTGCTGATAACCAGGCTGCAGCCGAATCACCTGCACTGGAAGAGAACGCTGACACACCTTCCATGCTTCAAGAAAGAGAGGGTGGGTTGAAACAGGAACCCTGTCTGCGTGTGACCCCTGGGACGAGAAACTGAAGCACTCTGCCAAACCAGGTGGGACTGTTTATATTACAGATGTTACAGGATAGACATCCTCCTTCGCCTTTTCCAGCCTTTGAAAGCGAGGTAGACAATCATGAAAGACCTTCCCACACTGAGTTGGAAAAAAACAAATCAATACCTTAAGAGCAGAGCTGCTGAAAGTGAGGCCTGGGGAGCAATTGTGGACTTCGAAATGATTTTGTGCTGATGCAGCTAGACACTTTTATTTTTAAACATTTTTGAAGATGAGACTTTTACAGGCAATTTCAAATCTTCTTCTAAGGGGAAAAGGTAGATATATTGCAAAGGAAGCATGTTTTATTAACCATGTTTTTGCTTTCCATTAGATTTCACAGTGAACAGGAAATATAAAGCAACCATACCGCTGAGCTTTTGGAAAATGTGTGCTGTTTTTCTTTAATGCCGCAAAAGTATGAAACCCTTTCCATTTTTCCGATCTACAATGATTTACAAATCCTTCTTTGACAAAAGAAAGAAAAAAGAATCAACAAAGACAAACTTCTTTGTTCTTCAAAATATTTTATTTTTGTTTAGTTTATTGCTTAGTGGTTAGAAAATTGCAATAAATGTAGTTTTACCTTGTTATTTAATCAGTAGTCCAGCTTTAGGCATAAATTTAGTTAGATAAGTATGCCCTACTTGGCTAAAACTATAAACTGATTGAATAATAACCTAATAAGTAGCAAAAAATGTATAACTTATTCTCATCAAAACCACTCGAAGTTCTGGTTGAAGTAGATTATTTGTTATATTTTGTTAGTAAATACTTGGAAACCTAGATAGTTTTATTAATAATGTATACATTAATTCAAGCAGTAGTGATAGTAATGATTTTCCTCTGGGTCTGGGTGACTTTCTCTATCTCTGATAGAGAAAAGTCGCAATGCTAAGAAACAGTAACCTGGCCAGCCATATTGATAATGTGTAGCACTCCCTGTTCTGCACATTACCATTCTGGGACTGCTCCTATTTAATCCCTTTGTGGAAAGGAGGGACACTCAGCAGAACTCTCCAAGCTGATTGGGCAAAGTGACACCTTATGCCCGCATACCAGTGGTTGGTTTTAGCCAATCAAAATCTCAAATTAAACCGCAAGCGGCAGGCGTCATGAAAGAAAACACAACAAGGTAAGCTAGTCAAGGCGCTGCTTGCTGTTTTTCTTTCAAAGATGAAATTGTGGATTCTGACAAAACAGATGTGATAGCAGCAGCTATGCGTGCGTCCTCCAGCGCTGCCATGTTTATGTTGGTCCAGCTGTGGGCTTGGCAGTTCTTGCTTGCATTGCACCGGTATGTCCCACCTTAAACCACAATACTGCAATGTGATTGGCCTGAACCGTTTTAGGCTCGGACACAAACGGTTGAAGCTGGAACAGTACAAGATGGATTCTTGTGTGTTTGTGAAGACACAAATACTGGGAGAATTCGATTTAAAGATGAGTCTTTTTAAAAATGTCTAGGAATTGGGTGTTCACTGGGAAAGGAAAGACTTCCTGTCAGATTGTTTCATTAATGGTGGAATATGAGATAGATTAACATATTAAATTATAGTGTATAATAATTTGAAATATGAATAAATAAAATAATATAGAATCCACGCTAAAGAGGGATAGTATTAGAGTGCTTTACAGTTGGCAAGACCCAGGACTCATGGTAGCCCTCACCTTCTTATGTGTAGAGACAAGTAATCAGAGAAAATAACTTTGCACCAGTCCTCCTTTTTTTTCACAGCAGTGATTTGTTTGATGCCCTTCTTATACAAAGGCCATTGTTCAAAAGATGTATGTGAAAAGATGCGCTTACCTGCTGCCAGTGCTCAGCAAGCTCTGCAGTGGTGGCAACACTATGTTGACAGACATAATCCTTGGGAGGACAACTCTCTGGGACTTCTTAGACATTTTCTGGATGTCACAAAACCCCTTCACTGAAGGTAAACTCCTCACCTTGAAGTGAACCCTTCCTTTTGGTGCAATATTCTTAGCAGCAGTTTCCTCACATGTAAAACCTTTTGCAGCACCCTTTACCATTGCTAAGACACGAGTAACTTCAAATAGACCCTTTCACTGCAAAAACGGAACTAAAAATAAGTAAAATGTTCTTAAAATTAGTGTTTTTGTCCTTGATTTGAGCCGGTAAATATGCTGATCTGCCAATGAAATAAGATTTTCGCACTTAAAACAGGAACAACTCATCGCCATCATCTTATTTCAACTGCAGTATATCTAATTATCTTATTTTAGGGGTAAAAAAAAACTCATTCCATTGGCAGATAATCTTATTTACCTGCTCAAATCAAGGACAAATACACTAACTTTAAGAACATTTTATTTATTTTTAGATTAGTTTTTGCAGTGTTAAAATAATCACCTGTTTAGATGATATAACTATACCTAAATAAAGTTAACTGATCATGCACAGCCTGTGTAAACATACAGTAAGAAAAAAAAGTTTTTAAAAAGCAACCAAACTTTTTGCAATTTACATGAACAGCTCTGGTCACTCTGCACAAAATCTAAAAAAAGTGAACTGGCTGTCCAAAAAATAAATCTGCAAAGGTTGCATCACAGAATATTTGGATCGAAAACCGTTTATGTATCATGCTTACATGAAGAAAAAAAAGTAATAAAATGGGACAAATGGGGTTTTTCCTTAAATCTGACTCCAATATCCTGGAATGATGCAATTGTAAATGCAAAGTTCCCAGATAAATTCTGAGCAAAGAATCTCCAATGATTCTTGTCCAAAGGGTTATTTGCTCGCTATTCACGCTTGTCAGTGCCTTGGTCCCTAAAGTCCCAAAACGTAAATCCAACACAGACTTAAAGAAAAGTCGGAGGATATATGTTTGAGTTACTGCTTAAATTTAATGTTGAGGATTTACAGTTTTAATACAAGTGGGAGGTTTCACGTCTGCACAGATCTGATGGTAAAGTGATTTAAAATCCGTATCAAGACAGAGAACTTAGCCTCATCCATGCAGGCTGCTGCCAAGTCAGACACAAGTTTGTCTAATGCCGTTTTATAAGGTTGACTAATAAAAAGAATAGAACCGTCGTTTGGACAGTGGTGCATTATTCGTCTTGCAGTGAAATAAATTTGATATGAGAAAGGGAGCTATAATCTGACATATAAGCCTCTTTACAGAGAAAAGCAGCATGGTTGTGTAAAACCTTCCAGTAATCCTGGTGGTAGCAGCAGTATCAGGCTGTCAGCTCTAGAGCTCAGAGGATTTCCTTTTTAGAGAAACAAAGTACCCTCTGTGTGGGACCGATCCTATTGAAGGTGTATCCGCTGCTCTAATGTGAAATAATCCTTTTAAACTGTACTGTCTTTTTTGTTTATTTTCCTGCCTGATTGTAAAATCATGGAGTTATGATTTTCTTCCATCATAAACCATCCTTCCATCACTCCTTGCTTGCAACCTTAAGCAAAAGAAAAATGCTGCAAAATTCCTAATAAACAGCTCATGTAAACAAAAGGGTCAAAGGTGTTCAGCAGCCGGTAGAACCACAAACACTTTTATAAGGTGTATAAAAAAAATGCAGACAAATAGCTTCAGATGAAGATAAATCTGTTGTCAGTTCTGGACATCACATTTAAAAAGCCTTTGAATATTTGTGGTGTTGTTCTAGTAGCATTACTTCAGACACTCAAAATAACAAAATATGATCTTTAGTTTGCGTCCATTATTTTTATTTTATTTTGTGAGAAAAAAAACATACAAATCTTTTATTCTAACAAAATCAACAGCGGCACAAGTCTGCTCCCTTTCACCAGCAGGACGGTATGCAGTCTTCTCTAACTTGAAATACAGGACTTCCTGAACTGTCCTCTTTCTACTGTCACTCCAGATCAGTGCTTCTCAAACCTTTGAACCCAAGTTCACCATCGAACATTTGTAGCACCAATCAATGATATGAACCAGGCATGTGGTGACATATCATTTTGTTTTGATTGCTTGGACTTACATTTCTATTAAAGTGATATCAATATTAAAATTATCAGCTGCAGTTGGGGTCCTTAGCAGTGCACGGCTTCAGCTGGTTTCTGACCAACCATTTTGTTCTACTTACGTTTTTGAAAAGCAACTCTGTTTATACATTTCTTATTTTGTGAGCGCATGGCTGAGGACTACAGCAATATATATATATATATATATATAAATGGCTTGTACTTGTACAGCACTTTAACTAGTCCAATGACCCAAAAGCGCTTTACACTGGTAAGTCAATCCCCCATTCACGCACACATTCAATTTCTATTTCAATTTCAGTTTTGTTTATATAGTGCCAGTTCATGAAACATGTCATCTCAAGGCACTTTGCAAAGTCAAATTCAACCATAATATACAGATTGGGTCAGATTATACAGATTGGGTCAAATTATACAGATTGGTCAAAAAATTCCTATCTATGGGAACCCAGTTGGTTGCATCAAAGTCCCGACAAGCAGCATTAACTCCTGGGGAAGCGTAGAGCCACAGGAAGTGTCATCTGCATTGTCCAGGGCTTTGCATTAATACTTCATACTGAGCAAGCATAAAGCGACAGTGGGAAGAAAAACCACCCATTAACGGGAAGGTAAACCTCTAGCAGAACCGGGCTCAGTATGAACGATCATCTGCCTCGACCGACTGGGGGTTACAGAAGACAGAGCAGAGACACAACAAGACGGACAAAAAAGCACAGAAGCACACATTGATCCAGTAATCTGTTCTACATTAGATGATAATAGCGGGTGATCTGTCTTCCCTAAATGATGTCACAGTTAACAGAACGCCAGACCAGGTGTACCTACTATGAAGAAAAAAGAGAGAGAACAAAAAGTTAAAAGCTGAAATGACGACAAGCAATGCAACACTGGAGAACAGTAGAACTCAGCAGAGTGAGAAAAATAGGCCCTGATGTCCTCCAGCAGCCTAAGCCTATATCAGCATAACTATAGAGGTAGCTCAGGGTAACATGAGCCTCTCTAACTATAAGCTTTGTCAAAAAGGAAAGTTTTAAGATTAGTCTTAAAAGTAGACAGGGTGTCTGCCTCATGGACCAAAACTGGGAGTTGGTTCCACAGGAGAGGAGCCTGATAGCTAAAGGATCTGCCTCCCATTCTACTTTTAGAGACTCTAGGAACCACCAGCAGACCTGCAAAAATCCCAGATTTTTGTCTTTTTCATGTAATCAGGTTAAATCAGTTGTATCTAAAATGCTGGTTAAATTGCTGTAATTTGATTCTTTTAGTAAGCCATATAACTTAATAATAACTTATAATCTTAGGTTTGGGACAGGCGTAATACTGGTGTAGCGTCAGTGTGCAGGTGTGATGTTGCTCACAGAAGTCCAGTAAATGCTCAGACACATTAAAAATTACGGGGAACATTGGTTGTCATGATTATAAAAGACCCAATGACAACCCCTCTTGCTTTTAGAAAAGTCAACCTGATTTTTGTTCAAAATTATCCTGATATAGGAGTCCAGAGTGCACTTAAAAACAAGTTTCCCAGGATCTTTGGAAGAAAAACTGGCCCACAACCTGACAGAATCACAGCCATACTTAACAGGCGGCACGAGGTGCTTTTGAACAACACAGTACTTTGTTTCGCTTGAGACTTTTCCTCTGACCATAGTACACAGTTCCAGTTAAGGTCCCAGCAGCATAACTATAACTGTAGGTTTTGACCGTACTCTTGTATCTATATTCAAGTTCTACGACCAGCTATGAGTTCCGACTGTTCTGTCTCACATAAGGGTGTCAGACACATTGCAACAACTATTCTAATAGCTAAATATCTTATTATGTCTCAGTTGTTCTGCCTTAGATTTGCTTCTTGTTTGCTCTTTGAATCCCCATCCTTGCAATTTCTTTTATTTTATCCAGGTAACACTTTCTGTTACCTTTTAATGTCTCCCCTTGACCAGACACCATCTGCAGTAACGCGTTAACACGCTCCCAGTAAAATAATGACAAGAAGAAAGAAACAGAGCGGAGGATTGGATTTTGTAGATCATGCTGGCAAGTTTTGCGCATAGCATCTATAAAACCGCTCATAAACATGGTTTGGATCAGAAACGTTTTACCTTGCAGAAACTACGTGTATTTAGTCCAAAACCAGAGTTCAGTGTGGATGTGATCAGTACCTTGGGACTGTAATTTAGTCCAGCATGTGGTTATATGGATTTTTATTATACTCTTTGTGCATTTGTGTCGGTAAAGTATTTTTCCCCATTGATATCAAGTTTTTCTCTTTTCACTCATGTCCATTTGTGGTGACTAAAAGGAAATAGAGACTGAGAAGATGTCCCACACCAGATGATCATCAGTACAAGCAATACGGTTCATACACTAGTGTTAGAGCTGCATCACATGTTCATTGGTTATTACCATTGCCATCTTAATACGTGCAATATTGCAGTTGCAAGGGATTGCTTGGATGCAAAGTGAGATATAATATTTCAGACTAACACGCATTCACAAAATATTTTTGTTATTTGGATAGACTTCATCAGTCTTTCATGCTCACACCTGATGTAGATTGAAGCGACAGAGACAAAAGCTCAAGGAAAGTGTGTTTGTATTTGTATTTATTTATTTATTTATTTATTTATATGGGACAATGCATATTAATAAACATAATGTAAATATGCAAGGTATAGCCAAAGCTAATTTCCATCTCTAGTCCATCTCTAATTTCCATCTCAGGAGTTAGAGCCACCGTCAACAATATTGCAACAACAAACAAAACAATAAAATGCCAAGAACAACAGACAATATTAAGATCAAAAAATTATTAAATACTCCATTACCTCAGACAGTGTAATTAAAAAAACATTACTGTCCTTTTTTCCTGATGTCTTCTAGCCCTAATTTATGTCTACTTGACGGCCATGACACCTATTCCCGTGTTTAAACTTACATATAAAACGTTTTGTTTTATATGTGGGATTTTTTTCAACTGTTTGGATTTGGATCAGTGGGAGATTTCTTACCGAAAATTGAAGATGATAATTTTCATGTGCTTTTCTAGGTCTGGTAGTGTAGAAAGTACCCTGGTGGAATCATGATCTGCAGGTCAGATGGATCAATACAGCGTGCAGCCTCAGGCAATGCATGTGTAAGAATTTCACCGATATGAATGTTTTTAGTTTGTAATTTAAAAACATGGTTTACCTTTTTTCCTTTCACTGAGAATGTCTGTATTTGTCTACAAACTCACTGTAATATGACATCTATCTACTGCAGGTCAGAGAACGTTTACTCAGAATTTCACTTAAGAACATCTGAACTACCCCTTTAATAATTTAAACCTATGAATGACATGTGATTTCTGTGACCAAATAATTCAGGAAAAGCAAGATGTTTATTCTTTAGTCTTTTGATGCCAAACAACTTAAGATCCAGGTTTGTCTGCACAGAATCAGGAACAAATAACAATGAGCTAAAGAAAGAAATAGTATCAATCTGATAGGTGAAACAGCCTCATTGGATTGTATCCTAGTAAATTGAATTAACTGCATACAAAATGGTTAAATAGCTGCTAAAATTCCCATGATCCCTGAAGTTATGGAACACTTTTTAAAACTCATTTGAAAACTTTTACTCACTGGCCTTCAACCCCACTGAGATTAGATTTTTCCTAATTTTACTGGTATTGATTTGAATCTGTTTTGCAAGGTTTTATTGTAGCAAGTTTCTTAATTTATTATTGAGTGCTTAGTTTTTCTATTTTGTCCCTTAGTGTCATTTTATTGCTTTTGATGTTCAACGCTTTGTGTCAGCTGTGGATGGTGTTAAAACGCTTTAGAAATAAAGTTGATGATGAAATCTTCCAGAACATCCACTATAGACACACAAGCAAGATTAAAAATTAATAACACTGTGTCTTGCTATTATGATGCTCATAAGTAGTGTACAAAATGCAAATAAATAAAACGCAGCTAAGAACTGATCCTTGTGGAACACCATACTGGAAACTGGGGGGGGGGGGGGGGGGGGGGTCCACTTCATTGGCTGAGTTTGCTAATTTGACATTAATTCTTTCAGATAGTGACATTTATGGTTTTGCATCCATTTTCAAGTATGTGATCTGAACTTCTGCCGCAAAAAAGATGCTATAAATATAACAAAATCGTATATAATAATAAGAAATGACAAAACAATGGGCCATCAAGTACATGAGCTCATACTTTGACAAGATTGACCCACTCTGCTGTGGAGAGGACGGGCAGGGAACACCAGGGCAGTAACAACTATCCTCCAGTCATTTGTCACAATAGAAGCTTAACTTGGTTCGTCTGATCCGGCCGACTACTCTCAACTGCTGCCAGGGCCGCAAGAAGCTAGTCATCATCAGAGAGCAAGTGTGTGTTTGTCTGTGTGTGGGTATGTGTGTTTGATGGATATCCAGCAGGGAAGGGGTCTCTTGTCTCTCAATTTTCCGCCCTGATTGGAGTGAATGAGCAGCTATTCTGTTGCTCAGCACAATCTCTATACTTCTCTATTTTTCTTTTTTTATTTGAGTGCACATCGTGGAGGCAAAATGACACACTCTCGCAGCTCGAGACCTGACATCATCTCAGCCTTGATGTCTGTACATGAAAGGGAGGCACAATAATGCAGACAATTAGCCCTGATTTGAACATTAGAAACTTAACACTGCATCAGAACAAAAGACTACAACAATATTTAGAGAAAATTTTATCTTTTACTTTTCTTACAGTTTCTTTTTTTTGGGAGGTGGGGGGGGTACCTGTTGCAACAAGGCCTTACGTTGCATCATTCAGTTGCATTAATCACAAAAAACTATATCTTGGATAGCATTTGCACAGAGAGAATGTTTATGTAGGTAAAGTGTAAGCATCGTCCATGGAGAACCCTAAATTCAGGCCAACACAAAAGGTAAGTTTAAAAAGTTTATTTGAGGAAGTGAAGGTGGAGGCAGACCAACAGATGACCAGATGAAGCGGCAGAAGCAGGCCTGATAATACGATGCAGCAGGCAATGACAGACTTGACCAGATGTAGGCAGAACCAGACTGACCGGAAGCAGGCGGAGTGTCGAGAAGACACTGAGGAACATCACATGCAGGCGTTGTCCAGATGTTGCGGCAGGGAGTGGCTGGATGGGGCAGGTGTATGTAGGCAGAGGAACAGGTGGAATGACTTAGAGGGTAATTAGTGGCAGCAGGTGGAACTAATTAAGGTGAATGGTGGCTGGGAGGAGTGGAGCATGGAGCTAAATAATCAGTACAGAAGCCTAATCATGACATAAAGGGACAGTGTGTAACTAATTGGGCTTTTAATTAGCAAAAATTAAGTATTGCTTTCATAAATACCTATTCTACTAAAGTCTAATAACCTCACATCAAAAATCAAGGCGTTTTCAGAACTTATAATTAGCAGTTTATAAATACATAGGTACCAGTGCACCCACAGGGAGACGGCATTTTGTGTCACCATTTCTGATTACAGTAGCTGAAAGGGGACAAACCTGTCAGCCATACGCATTTTCCCTGTCTGTCTCTTATATGAAGACATGCTGTCAGTGGAGTATAAACAAGCAAAGACAACCATGGATCATTCTTGCCATTTTTGTTACAATGAAGGACCATTCATAATCTTTGCCCAGTGAGAGGGAAGAGAAAGTAACCTAGAAAAGAAAAACAAGCAAGAACCAGGAGAAAGCAAGAGTCTATATCAGCACAGCTATTATTACCAGGTGGGGAGCGCAGATTCTTAACAGATACGGAGGTTGCCGGCTTTCTGCTGGACAGGTAAGTTAATTCAATATAACAGTGAAGTTTATTTTTGCCGTTATGTTAAAAAACAGGGCAGAGTAGTCCAGCAACTTTTCTGTCCTCCCAGCATTCATCTTCGTCTCCTTCTCAGGAAGTATGTGTGTACGCAGAGGGGCGGAGCCGTATTTGAGCTGGTTCATGATGTCAGAAGCATCAGCAACGTGAGTGGGTGTCTTTATAACTTTTGTTTATAGTGGCTTATTTTAGAGTCCAAATAAGCAACTGCGTGTTCAGAAACAAGCCCAAAAAACTGTGACTCAATGAATTTACATGCAACTTTAGAAAAAAACAAGCGGACTTAGCAACAGTGCCTAAAACCACTTTACACAAAGATCGTAGCTATTAGCAGTAGCTTGGTATCAAATACATGGAGGACATACTTGTTGACATTGTCATATTTACAATACTCTGCGGCTTCTGTGGTAGTTACAACGCACTTAACAACAAGGTCATTTGTAATTCATTGTGTGCCAGTGTGAAAATCTAACACACTGGAGCTTTAAAGGAGCTTTAACTAAGATATTTACTTTAAAATCAACCTAAATCATTCTCATTTGTCACCCAGGATAGAAGTAACATTTTCTATAAACAATCAGTTCTCTCCATCAACAATGTCTCAGTCATGTTTTTCTTCTTTCAAACTTAGAGGTAGGGTCCTGAACTACCTTGGTGCAGTGTGTAGCTTGTGTTTATATCCTGGTTCCTGAGCCAATAATATGAGAGTTCCCAGGGTTCGCAAATCGAGTGCAGCATTTGGTATTTTATCTTGACAAAATAGCGGTAGCCTGGAAACATGGAAGCAAGTAAGAGAAGCAGGCCAGAAAAATAACAGAATACATCATATATCTATCCTGTGTAAGCAAAAATTCAGTGGAGTTTCACAGCAGCAACGGACCGTTGAGTAAATGGGGTGTCTCCGTGAAAGGCATTGAGTATGTGTTGTTGTTCCCATTTTAACCACTAGGTGTCATTATTATTGGTTGTTCCTTTAAGATAAGGCACTTCATACTAAATTTATTAAAACTCTGTCACTTAATCGGCATCCTATTATATCCTTTGTGATATTCAGCCTGTAGACATATATCTTGTTTTTCTTGTAACAGTTTTTTCCTCCTTGCAGTTTTAATCATGATATAATAAAATGTTTATCAGCCCTTTCTCTGCCTAGTGGATGGGTCTGGTTATTCACTGATTTTGGAAACATTTCTTGTCTGTTTGTTGGTTTTTGATTGATATCATAAAACAGGAATTAAAAGAAAATGTCCTATTTCCAGTAAAATTTCAGATTTAGTATGAAGAGATTTGCTAAATACTAACTATTTGGGGAAAAACAAAAAATAGTTAGCCTTTTAAGGAGTCGAGGTTTAAATCAGTCAAAAGTTTCCAACCTTCCCGAGGGACACATAATAAGCAAAACCTTTCATATTGTGATATTAAATGTAAGACGCCCCTGTAATTTCCAACATAAAGCAAAATGATGCTTTTGGTTCAAGTTTGAAGTTTTTTTGCCTCACAAATCTGAGGAAACAACAGTACATCTAACAGAACAGGGAGTTTTTTTTTCTCTCTCTCCCAGATCAAATTCTTCCTTTCAACTGAAGATGCTGCCTGCAGCAACCTTATTAAATGACTCTATACATCAAGGCATGCTGGGTCTTGATTCTGAACATGTTTCAGTGTGTGTGTGTGTGTGTGTGTGTGTGTGTGTGTGTGTGTGTGTGTGTGTGTGTGTGTGTGTGTGTGTGTGTGTGTGTGTGTGTAAGCTGCATAAGTTTATTCGTCTGATTTGTTTTCATGGTTACCAGGGATTGCCTTTAAATATGTCAGACTTCCACTTAATATCTCTTTAAATCCCTGTGAAAATTGGCGGCTCAGTCATCACTCCAGGTAATGACTGTTTACACTTTGGTTTACAGAGCACGTTTATGAAAAAAAAATGTAGCGATCGGTCTCTTGAGTGGGAATGTTAACGCCCAGGTTCGCATCCTTTAGCCCCGGGCTTTTTTCTCTGGTTTCCTTCAGCAACAAGCGGCTATGATAATGAGCCCCTGTATAGCTGTTGACCTGGGAAGGTAGGAGGAGATATGCCATGTTAGCGCTCTGCCAAAGGTGGAGGGCCAACACAGAGAGGTTACATGGATAGACGGAGCGTGCGCGCTTACAGCTTCCCACGCACACCGCCACTAACATTTCAACCCTGCAGTTCTGATCATTTTAAGCGCAGAGATATATGTGCATCCAGAAACACTGGCCTTTCACACTTTGCAGTGTTTAGCCTGCAACACTACAAAGATCAACACATGCCTGTGAACAAACATTTAGACTTCAACCACTAGTTATTAATGAGCATGCCACAGTTTGATTTATGTAGGCTTTTTTTCCCAATAGCTTTCATTTTGGGTGAACATACCATCAACAAGTGATGAGTCCAATAGGTTATCGGATTAGGAATTTTCCTGAAAGACGTTGACTGTATGGTTTTGTTTGTTACATGAATGATAAATGCATATCCCAGCTCATTAATCAGTGACAAAGTATTTACACGTTGAAGCAGCAATCAAGCAACTCAGGGCTGGCTTCCAGCCCTCTACATGATGATTTAGACCACAGGTGTCAAACTCAAGGCCCGCGGGCCGAATCCGGCCCGTTAGGTAAATAATCCGGCCCTCAAGAGCCAAAAAAAGGCACATCCTGTCATAAAGTAGAGGCATATATCCTTTTAAAGTGTATAAAGTGGCTAAATCTGTGCCTCCTGTAAGTGTAACTCACCCCAACATCAACTTTTTTTGCAGATAAACTGTATAAACTGGGCCTAAGATTGCTACTTTTATGTTACTGTGCATTTTTTATACTTCTATGTGAACTGGAATGAAATTATGAAATGAAAAGTATCGTCTATACACATGAAACCGGCCCTTTTAATGACTTCATGACGCCAAAGTGGCCCCATATAGAAATGAGTTTGACACCCCTGATTTAGACAGAAGGGATTGAGAGCGGAGGCTGTTTTTAACTTTAACTAGCAGAAATTTTACTTTAACTGCTCAACCACTGCAGAGGAGCTGAGAGGGTCATCCATGGGTCACGATGCTTCCTCATGAAAGTCTACAAGAGCTGCTTGTTAGACTCTGAATCATGGGGGGTTTTTTTAGTCCAGGGATACATTTCTTGTAAAGCTGTATGCCCCTAAACAGACATTTAACATGTTCTTGTTTTACAGGAGTTGTTTCCAATGAATAGGTCAACTTTATCCTTTTTGGAAATAACAATCTAGTCTGGGACAGACTGGCGACCTGTCCAAGGTGTACCCCACCTCTCGCCCATAGAAATGCTGGAGATAGGCACCAGCACCCCTTGCGACCCCATGAGGAATAAAGCGAGTAAGAAAATGGATGGATGGATGGATGGATGGATGGATGGATGGATGGATTTAGCGGGTCACAAACCTTTAATAAAAGGTTTTAATAAAAGGCTCAGAGCCACCATTCACACAGACTTTTTAAACCATTAGTAGGACAGGAAGTGAAGTTTTTTTTAATTTGTTTCATTGTCCAAAAGAGAAAAGAATAAACTTACCTATTGGCAATGCACACATGGCTGAGGACACGGTACCTAGACATTTGGGGTCCCTACTGTATCATAAATACGCAGTTAAAGATACTCAATACCAAATGCTGTACACAGTACCATATGCTTATCATTTAACCTCGTACGAAGCTGTTGTATCATAGTTAGCTGTTACTGAGCACATTTAATGAAAATGCTGCATGGACGCATGTGTGGACAGGTAAATGATGGTACAGATTGTGTTGTAAAACACTCTCAGTAGCCTGCTTGGCTAGAAAGGGGTCCAGTCCATTTATCCATGTTGGTCTACAGTAAATAGTGCTTTGTGTTGAAACTCCTTAAATGGTACTAACAACTCACTTTTACCACTAGAGGGCTTCAAACCCAAATTGTCCATCTCACAGAATAAAACGGAATGCAATAAAAGACATGGTATGTTTTTGTGTTTATCCTCGGCAGGTAACAAGCCGTGTAAGGTTAAAAACTTGAATGCTCAATGTAATCCATGAAAACAAAACTTTCAACTATTCTAACCAGTAACAAATAAGAAACAGATTTGAAGATGAATAAGGTAAAATCTGCACAAATACATTTTCTCTAAAAAATGAAAATGAATAAAGTTAGAAAATAAACATAAGTCCTTAATCTTAACAAAATTAACAGGTGGGTTAGTGGTTAGAGAGCACCCTTGCATTCTGGAGAGACTGTAAGGTTCTCTCCAGAATGCAGTCTGTGACATTCAAGGTCATTGAATGTCACAGACTGTCTGTTCATTTACACACTGTAAATGAACAATAGAAACACCTCCAGAGGGAGAAACCTAAATAAAAATATAATTTTAAACTCTAAATGAATAAAACTAATTTATAAAACCTGCACAGCAGCATAATCACTTGTCTGCTCCTTTTAATCGAACTTATCAAATTGTGGGTCTCCTTGCTTTTTTTGGAAGCAAAATCAGTTCTAATGTCATAAGAAATGTTGCGCCAGACTTTAAGGTTGACACCGACAATGTGTATGTTTTATTAATCAGTTTTAGCCTTGAAAATTGAATTAGATGCATCTTTGAGTAGCTGCTGATTGATCCAAATTACACAATTAATGTGGTCTCTGTGGTTTTGGTCGCATGCAGGCAGCAGAGCAACAGTGCGTCAGTTTCAGTGTAACAATCTTGGGGGGCCCTAGTGGCCACCTAATCCACTTATTATCAGTGGTTGAAGGATGCAGCTTGAATATGAGCTCCTTTGTGGTACCCAGAAGTCAAAAAGGTTCCAAGTTGAGAAAAGTTAAGATAAAGGTCCCCTGAAGTCAGCAGCGTTAAAAGTGGAGGTCTTCCACCAACCATCAACCTCAAAATTCAATGTGTTTTCACACTTGAAAACACTGATAGCTGCAGCAACAGAAGAGTTTAATAACAGTTAGAGCAATATTTGCAATATTTGTCTCAACAGCACAACCTACAGTGCTGCACAGCTTCTTGTAGTGAACTCGGACTGGCATGGTTTAAAAGCACAATTTGCAGAGAAGTAAAACGTCTCAAAACTGTTTTTCTAGAATGTAATTTAAAAACGTATAATTTCTGGAGAGGAATATATTGGAACCTCCCCACATTCATTCCTGCTTAAATTGCTTAAAAGACACACGGGTGCATCACATTAGATCCATATGGTGAAAAAAAAATCACACAGAATACTCAGCTTTTTTACCCTGTTTAGAACCTCAGACATTTGGTTTGAGCTGCTCCAAACTGATGAAGTAGGAGTGAACACCATGTTGAGATCCAAGGAGTGGTCTGCAGCCTTCACAACAAAGACTGTGGCAGTTTAGGATCTGAAGAATTGGATAAAATAAGTTACAAAATGATTTGAAATCAGCCATTTCACTGCACAGAAAAATACTGGCAGAGGGCACTCCAAACAAATGACAAAATACCCAGTAGAGGGCGCTAAGGAAGGCCATCCCAAGAGCAGTTGGCAATGACATTTATGCATAAGCAAAAATAGATGTGCCCTAAATAAAGCAATAAGCAATACCGATATGGAGATACACGGATGCAGAACTTTGGAAAACTGTTTGCAATGGCAGTCTCAACACAAACCAAGTCTGACAGCTGTTCTTTATTTTTTAATTGCTTGTTTGCATCCGAAGACAATGAGCCGTGTGTTATTCACATTTTAAACCTGTGTGTCAAATAGGCCTACTGTTAAAATCGTATAAGCTTCTTTCATTTTAACACAAATATATTACATCAATCACGGCACCAGTAAGCAACATATTTTTATTTTATTTTAGCAACATCATTTGTGATCAGCTTCCTTTTTAATCGAGTTCTTTATGTGAATGACAAAAACAGACGCTCATCAGTACAGAAGCTTTCAGTCGCTTTAGAAAGTTACTGTGAAACTTGAGGGGTTAAATTGACAGTATGGTACTTTTTCTCCTCCAGTTTAAGTCAGTAGCTGTGGCTGTGAGTGAATACAGGCAGCAGTACATCTGGAGCGTAAACATGAGCCTTTATTCAGTCATTAATTGCTCTACCTGCCGCCTCAAGGCGACCTTAGTTGGCAGAATGTGCTCTGTTAATCACAAAAAGAGCACAGCAAAGACTCCGTGTACAACAAGGCTGTTATCAGAGCACACATCCAGAAGCAACACAGTAAAATTCAGAGTCAATTTGTCAGTGTCAGAGTCTGTTAGCCCTATAAGAGTCATTCCAACAACAGTGAGTGTAAAATGCCTTCTTATGTATTGCAGTGTTGGTGAAAATATTCAGAGTTAAAATCGGTTTGGTAAGGACCCTCTATAGTGTAATCTGTTAAATGTTAAAAATTCACTTTTTCTGGGCGCGCCCGTGGCGGAGCGGTTAGCGCGAGCCATATTAGGAGGCCTTTAGTCCTCGACACGGTGGCCTGGGATCGACTCCGACCCGCGGCGCTTTGCCGCATGTCTTCCCCCCCTTCCACCCTCTCACTGTCAATAAAACGCGTGCCATTGGAGCCCCAAAAAAAAAAAAAAAAACTCTTTCAGTGTTATGGCGAAAGTTACTCTAAAAAGCTCCGCCCTCTTTGCTCTGGGTAGTCTGGAACAGCGCTCTGGTCTGGAATTTTCTCAGCGCCATTTCTCTGCTTGTCATCGCTGGAAAACCACGGTAAGTGCCTCGATTTTAACTCCCCCCCGCCCCAGAATTTCATCTGGAATAAGTCGGAAGACATTGTTAAAATAACAGCGTTTACAACAGAAATTATATTTTTAATAAATATATGTATTTAATACATTTATTGAAAAAGGACGAGGTAGTAGCTAGCTTGAACCTGAACAAGGTTAGCAAAAAAAACTTAACAGGCACTCCTTCTTAGCTTGCCACAGACTCAGAGAGAACAGACATTTTCGGAGTTGTGAGAATCAGACAAATGTTCTCTTCGGCTTTGTGAAATTGAACTCCGGGAGAAACGTTCATAAATTAAACCCGCGCCTCTGACTGGAGAGCGGGAGGGGGAGGCTAGCTGCGAGGAGACGCATGTGTCAGCAGATGCTTTCTATGACAAAAAAGTGACGTTTAAAACGTTTTTAGGGAAGAAGCTAACTATGTTAAACCGAAATATATTCTCGGTTTGTTGAAATATGGTTTAATTTAAACATTGATCCGACCGCAGCCGGCTCACGTTACCAGCTTCCAGCCCAGCGGACGGACGTGGCTCACCACGTCAACAGAATACGCATTTCTCCTGGTACATATTGCTTTTCAGACCTATAAGAAAATGCTATAACTGAGTTGTATACGGCGCTGAGCCATAACCATTGGAAGCAGGCGCGTAGCTGGCAGAAACATAGAAGCTCACAGTGTGGTGTGGCGCTGTTGCTGCAAACACCAGGACGGCTCCCTCACCCGCGGATCATTTCCACTCACCGCCTAGCCTTACCCACACAAAGTCTGAGCTGTGGGACAACTTTGCAGAAAACGTTCGTTTCAGGTGATGTGTGAGAAGGCAGAAAGATGGGGCTGACAAAATATCTCTGTTCAGCCTGGTTTGGAGAGGCTAAAGCTCACTCTGTTGACTATTTTATTGGAATAGTTATTTTTCCTAAAATGCTTTGTTTAAATCCTCTTAGGAATTAATAGACGACACAGATGTACAATGTATTTTTTTTGAATAGTTTTAAATAAAATTTAAGTTGATCATAAATTATATCCTTATTTCTCATAGAACCACAAATACAACATTATTTAAATTATTCAAAAAAAAAGTTAAAACAAAAAAAAAAAAACAGAACAACTGGACTTTTTTTCCCATCCAAAAAGCTTTCTCAATTGAAATGTTTGGAGAATATGTGGAGTTCCAAGCTTCATAGTATTGTCCTAACAAAGGCCTTGTTTTGGCTTAGATAACATGCAAACTAAACCGAAATCAGACATTTAAATCAGACATTTTTGGCCTTTGATTTAGCTTTAGCTTTTCTTTAAAAAAATCAGAAAATGTTGTTTTACTCTTTCTTTTGTTATATGAAGGAAGGAAAATGGTAATCAACTAATGTTTTTCACAACAGAGTGAAATTATAAAGTATTGGTAATTTTACAAATAATATGGTAATTTGCTCTGAAAATGGTTAAAATTGTATTCTTTTTTACAAAAGGTTTCATATCTGTATCTCTTATTGTATAGGAATTATACATTTTGTTTAGACCTCTATATTATGGATAGAAATAATAATTTCATTTTGTTTACTAAAGTAAAAATCTCCAATTTCTGATTGTTTCAGGTAGCACAATGCTTGTTAAAGCGAAAGTTAAGAATGAACAAAAATATGTGAAGATCAGTGAACCGAGCCTGGAAGAATTCTTGAATGCGAGTAAGCCCTTATTGATCTGCTGTTTAAAAGAAAAAAAGGGAGAAATTAGCTGAGGATTTTTAAATAAAGTTAATTTTGTTATTATAAAAACCAGGGATCTCATATGCCTTTTATGTCTAGTGGGGAGTGTTTTTTGTTTACAGAGGAAAAAGCCTAAAAGCATCTTAAGTTTTCCTTTGCTGGTTAATGATGAACAATGTAAATGGGAGCTTTTTCTCTAGGAGGTTCAATTCTGATTATTTACTAGCAGGGATATTCAGCATATTGGGAACAATAAATACGTCATAAATAAGTATAGAATTCAATCGTCAGCACATCAGAAACCATATAGTGGGAAAAAATAAATCAAGTCAAAACCAAACATGCAGTGTAGTGTATATATATATATATATATATATATATATATATATATATGCGACACACAGAAGTACAAAGCACAGGTCCTATTCATGGAAAGGTTTTAGACCGATGTGATTGCAAAACATCCAAATTTGACTAACAATGAAATCTGCTTCCAGTGTTGGAATCACATGGTCATGTGGACATAGACACCATTCAAGAGTTGGATTGTGAAAGAGACGGTGTTGGGCAAGCTACTATGACTGAAATAGAGAGAACTATTGGTTCTTTCTTGTTAAAATTGGAAACAAAAGCCACAGATATCGCTCCAGAAGTTGCTATACGCAGTGCTGACTGAGAAATAAGTGTGGAAACGCCGTATACCCGCGTATACACTGGACTACACCACTGCCTGTCCGATTTCATGTGAGATCGTAAAGCATTTACACCCATTGTGCAAAGCTTAATTTTCTTTATAAACACGGCAAAATCCTTCATCATCTTTACCATCGACAGGCTGCAGCCATGTCCCAAATTCCTCGTTTTCCACCCATTTTTGTTGAAATTTGCATTTTCCCATTCTCTAGCTCTTATTCCGCCTCGAGCTTCTTTTCCGAACATTGTCAAAACATAAGGCTTTACGATCAACCGGAAGCAGTTCAGCGTGTTTGGTTCCGCGCAAACAGGCGGTCGGAATCGGTTATATCGGTATATAAGTTAACAATTGTCAGAGTAATTATTTTTTTACTCTATAACTAAATTTGACTCCTACTAGCGTAAAATTAACTGAAATTCTGTCACTGTGATCAGTGTAAGTTTTACACTGCACAGGGCAGGACCATATGTAACCTGGCTCAGTGTTGAAATTGACTCTTTAAGTGTTACAATAACACCACTCATTTTACTGTGAAGGCTTTTAACAAACTGAAGAAACAATTAACCAGGTGCAACTCTAACTGTGCACAGGGCAAATGAACAAAAGCACTAAAAATCTAAGAGAGCTGGACATGCAAATGTAGCTTGCTTTCCCACCACCAGAGTTTGAGCAAGGAGCTAAAATAACATATAGCACTCCTGTGTGCACAGAAAGTTGGATTAAAAGTCAGAAATCCAATAGTTCAACGGCAAGTTGCAGAACTTTTTTTTTTACCAACTGACAAAATGTTGTGGTCAGATGATTTTACAGATTATAAACATTTCCTATGTTCAGCTGTGAAACAGAAGCATGCTCAGCAGAATAGTCGTGCAACTGTGCACAAGTCATTTTGTCCCATGCATGGTTCAAATAGGAGTTTTGTGCAATGTTTTTGTTCTTTACTCTTAACTATTTTAAGGCATTTTATGTGTCCATCTGAACATAGGAAAATAGACATAGATACAAAGTGGGCTGCAGCGAAAAAGCAGGGAAATATCTTTGGAAACATGCAGAACAAGATGAAAGATTAAAGGGAGAGATAGAGTGACAGAGAAAAGGAGGACAGGCCTCTACAGATTAGCAGATTTATCCTTGAAGGGTGGGTAAAGGGTCCCACACAGGATGGGAGAGCATCAAATGTAATCTTTACACTTACAGGAGAAACTTTCTAAACCACGGCATTGAGTGTCTGGTCAATTTGTTGTTGTCTACCTCCATCTGGTGGCTTTGTTTGGTACTGCTGTTGCTCTTGGCTGATTTTATTGGAAGCAGGTTATGTGGAAAATAAAACAGAAATCACATTGGAGATTCATTATGTTTTAATGTGGGGATTGTGCAAATAAACTACGCTCCCTTTGATACATTATTCTTTATATTTGTCTGCACAGCCTTTTAATTAAGCGATGGACAGAGGGTCAAATGTGCCGCCAAGCATTTTTGTTATTGATTTCAAAACACAGAAGCGCTTGTACTGAATATGGAGCTTCAAGGCAACAAATAAGGTCTCCCAGGTTGCTGCTTGGCATATTTATATGTAGGCAGGAATTATAGACAGACATCCTGCAGGGCATTTACATAACTGCATCTCCTTTGGATCGCACATGACAAACACAAACAATCACATTTGTAAGGAGGGAAAATGATGCACATATTCAAACATAACTATTAATTATTTTATTTTAAAGTTTTTTATTAGAAATTAATTAACACCCACCCCCATCTGGTGTTTTTTCGGGTGTATATTTCTACCAGATTCACACGTCTCAAAACAAATCTTTCTTCCCATTCTTCTTTGTGAAATAGTTCAGGTCATTTGTTTTTATCCCAAAACAGCAATTAATTTGCAGCATGTTGGTGCCTATCATTGGACAAACTATTCAATATTTTCTACATTATAATTGATCTTCAGGCTTTCGTTATGTTTCACTTTGCGATCTAGTGCACGACTAATAGTCGTCCTGTTGACCTGAGCTGTGGATCTTTGCAGCACTTAACAGTATTTGATTAATGTTCTGTTGAACCAGATCATCAACCATGGTAGGGTTATAGTCCTGCAATAATCTTTTCATTTTCAGATGATGGATTAAACAGTTCTCGGTGAAATGCTTAAAGCTTGGATGTTCTTTCAGAACCTAACCCTTCTTTGAACCTCTCTATGACCCTCTCCCAGACCTGTCTGCTTGGTCCCTTGCTCTTCATGATGAAAAGAATAGGTAAGTAGTCCTTTAGGGAACCATGTTGCCCTCAATTCCTCCCTTAAGCTTTTCAGATGTTGTGCAATTATATACTGTTTAAAGTAATTTAATCTTTAATAAATAACTCTCTGTTAATTACTGTCTAGAGGATATCAGGACAATGGTTGAAAGGGAAAATTCGAGCACCAGCGATCTTTTTCACATTGAATAAAGGGAGTGACAACTTCTCTTAAAGTTCAAGAATTGAATAACGGAAATAAAATGAACATTTGGAGAACATCACTATATAATGCCGTTTATCTGAATTAACACTATATTTCAATTAATAAATCCTCTCTACCAGGCTAGTGAAACTGAACTAAACTACTAAGCAAAATGAAGATAATAAGAAGCTAAGGAACTATTTACATCCAAAAAACACAAAAGACAAAACAAAGTGGTTGATCGTTATCAGAATAATTCAGTAAATCCTGGTTCACTGCAGATCTAACTTAAAAAACAAACATGGAATGGAGTTAAATTAGCCTAACTAATTTAGAACAACATTTAGCATGTGTTTCATTTGATGAAATAACATTTTAAGTTAAAGAACCAACGTTCAACTTTAAGAATGTGAATTGAGATTAAATTAGCTTCTCTAATCAGAACAACACTTGGCATGTGTCAACCCATTCACGATGCAAATACCGAGTTACACAAAACATTATTTGAGGAAATAACTTTTTAAGGAATGATTTGTTCAGTAAAATCATTTCCTGATGGCCTACCATTTTCGATACCACAAGAATAACAACAATGACCCCAAAATTTAACAAATATTTTTATTATTAATAGAATACAAATAAATAAATAAACAATAAGAACAATATTTTGAGGTTATATGCTGTGCACAATATCAAGCAAGCTTGATAAAAAATAAAGAATTAACCTCAGTGTTCCTTTCTTGGCAATGCTTTACACACATAACAATGACACTGGCCAAACCAGTTAACAAACAAAAATAAATGCTGTATTTTCAGCAGCTGCACCTGTTACAAAAAAAAGTCTGAAACTGAAAAGTGCACAGAATTATTCAATCACACAGTGTTCAGACGGTCCGGCATTTTTACATTTATTTGACCCAACAGTAGTTCAGAACCTGAACAATCCCAGTTATTTATCACCAGGATTTATTTATCTGCTAACGATAAATGACGGGAGAGGTGAGCCTGCAGAATGAGACGCAGTGCGAGCAGGCGGAGGAGGATGGTTCTGCCTGAGGCCCGTTTGGGCTCCAACAGGGCCGCTTTTCAATCAGAACAGTCTTTCAGGGTAAACAAGGTGCTGGCCCAGAACTTTATACGTCAGGAGAAGATTTGCAGGAGTCAAAGATGAGACCCTAAACGTGAAGAAATGTGCTCTATCCTGCTGGTTCCTGGCCGCCTCCTTTAACCAGCAGTAATTGTATGTTTTAGGTCTGGCCACCGTGGAGATTTACAGCTACAGAACCAAGGAGTGGACTTACGCGGCCTCCATGAACAACCGGCCCAGCAGCGTAGGGGTTGGTGTGGTGAATGGTAAGAACCGTGTGTGAGGAGTGAGCCAAGAGAGGAACTCTAGACGTGGCCTGTTCATGTTAACTTGTGTGTGTAGAGAAGCTGTATGCAATGGGAGTCCATGACGGGGCTTCACTTCAGTGTCTCAGCACCGTGGAAGAATACGACGCAGTCTCGGATCAATGGTGCTACGTGGCCGACATGAGCACACAAAGAAGTGGAACAGGTACACACACTAAGAAGACAAACAGGAAGTAGTTTCTGCCCTAAGAAGTGTTTTTTCCCGTTTTCTTGTGAAGCAGTGAGAGTTTGAAAACAGATATAATCAGGGGTCCTGCTGCCCAGCTGGGTCAGGAAAGCAGAAGTTCTATCAGCAGTCACCGTGATCAGAGTGTCTACGACCCTCACCTATGCGCAGCTCCTGCTGTAGGAATTATCTTAATGATCTGGTGAGTCCAGACACGGAGGAGAGGCGTCCTCTTTTTGCTCCCTGATAGAGTGCTGTTGACCAATTAAATGTCAAAGGTTAAGGAGCAGAAGATTAAGGGTATTCAGGTGGAGCCCCTGATGATAAATAACCCCCCCCCCCCCCCCCCATGGACAGCTGTCCATGGGGGGGTGGGGGGGAATAACCAATTGTATAATGTTGCTAGGAACAATTAATAAATATTTGGCCAATCAGCATCGCCAAAATTAATGGCTTTAGGGCTCCTGGCATTTTCGCCCCTGCTACAGTGATATAGGGGATGTAGCTAGTAGTCAGTCAGGCAGTGAGGTAGAGATTAAGGCGACGACGCTGCTCTTCAAGTTTAACTTGAAAAGCAGCTTTCACACAATTTCAGTGCGGTCTTTACTGAGTTACCCTTTCGCGAGAAGGACGATGGTGGAAAAAATCCACGTAAAGGAGCTGGGACCTGACAATCCCGAAATAAATTTAACACAGCGAACCGAGGAAAAAGCTAAATCCTACAACCGGACTTTTAGCAGGAGTTGGTCCCAGCGTAAGTCGTGGCTGACAGCCTGTGGGGCAGCTAATGCAATTTTTTGTTTTCCTTGCATTCTTTTTAAAAGTGACCAGAGTGATTTGACATGGACACAGTCTGGACAGACTTAAAACACCTCTCCGAACGCATTAAGAAACATGAAAGATCAAGAGTTCATAATTCATAATCATTAATAATAGTAATTAATAATAGTAATCTAAAATTATTATAATAATTCATAATTCGTCTGTAAACTGCTGATTCTGAGAAGGGAATTAAATGCTTATTGTGGAATTGTAGTAATTTTCCGACTTTTAATTTGAATGCATGTACTGGGTTAGGCAGGGAAATCTTATTGGCCAGCCCACAAACATTTCAGAATTTTTCACCAGCCACCACTGACGTGGTTAGTCAATAAGTTTTTAAAATAAACTAGCTGTAAAGAACCCATTAAAATCACCCAATATGAACATGAAAGAACAATAGCTGAATGATTAGAAGAACAAAAAACTGAGGAAACGGCACCAAACGTTTCCTAACTAATTCTAAACACTGAATTGTTTAACAAAGCGGAAGTAGAATTTGATACTGGAATAGAATGAAAGAGAAAGACTATTTAAAGACAGAAACTATGAGATGTCACAAGTTAGGTCAAAACAGGGAGGAGAAAGATAGAATAGGAAGAGAAACAGCAAATTAACAAGCGAAAGGAGCAGAAGGAGCAGAGGAGAAGTAGCTGATGAGAAACACCAAGCTAGAGAAAGGAAGGAAAGAAGCAAGCGAGAGAAAGAGTGGGAGAGAGAGAGGAGGAGAAGGAGAGAGAGAGAGGAGGAGGAGAGTGGGAGAGAGAGGTGGAGAAGAAAGAGCACGAGAGAGAAAGGAAAAGGAGCCTAGGAGAAAGAGCGTGTGAGAGAAACGAGAAGTAGCGGAAGAGAAAGAGCAAGAGAGAAGGCGAGACAGAGGAGAAGAAGGAGCGAGCGAGAGAGAGGAGAAGGAGCAAGCGAGTGTGAGGGGGGAGAAGAAGGAGCAAGCGAGTGAGAGAGGGGAGGAAAAGGAGCAAGCGAGTGAGAGACGACGGGTGAGAAAATTAAAGAACATTAAGAAGAAGTAACGTTACGAATCTCAGCTTCCTACCTTCATCACAGCCACTGCAGTGGGAATGGAAAATTGTCATGCTATGCCAACGGAATATGTCCCTGACCTATAGTAACCTCTGCCCAGCAGAGTTCCGTTGTCATGGAAACTCACTCACAACTGCTGATGTCCGTCTACTGCATGCGCACACTTTGGGTCAGTGTATGTCTATTATATTGGAATATAATGGCAATACTTTGTCTTGAACAACACTCGATATTTCGTCAACCGTAAGGGCTAGAGACGTAATTTTTTCTGCGTTTATTTCGGAACGGATAGGGGAACAAGACACACTATCTGTTTTTGTAGGAAATATTTTAATAAATTTGCAATAAATCTGTAGGCACAAAAAATCATGAAATAAAAGGGAATTTGGACCAAAATGCAAAAATGCCCGAAACATTGTCCCGAACAAATCGCTATAGCCGAAAAAGTATTTGAGATAGCAAAATAATTATGTCACCGTATCAGCAGGCTTTTGAGGACTATGGTGCTTATTTTTATGTTTGTACAAAAATCGGTGTAGGCATGGCGACGATGTAAAAAAGTGCATCATTTGGGGCGATGGAGGTCTGATCTTGACGTAATTTTTTCTGCGTTTAATTCGGAACAGATAGGGGACAAACTATCTTTTTTTGCTGGAAATATTTTAATAAATTTGCAATAAATCATGATATAAAGGGGAGTTTTTATAGAAATGCAAAAATGCCATAAAAAGGGCCCCGAACAAATGGCTATAGCTGAAAAAGTATATGAGATAGCAAAATAATTCTTTCACCATGAGTATCAGCAGGCTTTTGAGGACTATTGTGCTTTTCTTTATGTTTGTACAAAAATCGGTGTAGGTGTAAACTATTTAACTAAACATTGCTGCTTAAACTGCCACATTCTCAACAAAAAAATAGCTTTCTGGTCATTTACAGATGTCCTACAGATGTTCTGTAATCCACATTGTCAAACCTTTTTGATGATAAAAAAATTACGCCTCTTTGAGTATATAAAAAAAAACAGTTGTTGAATCAGATTCCAAAGATATAGATTTTAGATGACACCGTCACCAGTCAGGTTTTAATAACCTAAAACTGCTTCCTTACAGAAAAGTGTTCTTTACATTTATTAGAGCAGCATTGGATGTGCAAAACTATTAATTTAAAGTTTTAAAGGAACTTATGTTTAATGTTTAAAGGAGCAAAATAGTAAGATATTTAATGTAAAATCAACCTAAATATCTCATATCTCACGGAGGATGGAAGTAACATTCCCTATAAACAATCGATCCTCTCCATCAACAATGTCTTAGTCAAGTTTTTTTCCTTTGAAACCTGGATGTACAGTATAGAACTACTTTGGTTCAAAGTGTAGCCTGTGTGGTCTTCCTTGTTCCTGAGCCAATCATATGAGAGTTACCAAAACAGACCGCAAAATTGGGTATTTTATTTTGACAAAAGAGCAGCACCCTGCAAACATGGAACCTAGTAAGAGAAGCAGACCAGAAGTAGAACAGAACACAACATTGTACACAAATCTCGTTGAAGTATAAATTGACTGAAGATTCACAGCAGTAACGCAGCATAGAGTAAATAGCTGGTCAATTTGAAAGGCATTGTATATGTGCTGTTCTGATTTTAACCACTAGGTATCATTATTGCTTACTATTACTTTAAATGTACATTTGGTTTTAAGACATTCATTTTACATGTTTTAAAAAATCTAAATCATGTAGAACTTTAAAGAGTTTGAATTGCTTTTTTTGTCTTGTCTTCCAGAATGACTCTTGCAAAGCTCCTAAACACTCGTCCAGAGACTCCCTATCAAACACTCCCCCCCCCCCCCCCCCCCCCCCACATGTTTCTGTTCTGAAGCTCCAAGACTGGCCCAAGGTCTTGTCTTGGACCTTTACTGAGAACACTACCATACCAGGAGTGGTAAAGGCAAACGAAATAGCTGCAGTAACTGATGAGCATTTGGTCACTGCAGTTACCCCCTTTGAGGAATTTGCAGGGAGGGTAAAAGAAAGCTCTTCATACATAATGAAAGGCCACGAGCTAAGGGGTCAGGGCCCACCTTTTCACATAAACATAACGAGCAGGACCCAGTTCTTCCGAGCCTCAGTTCTGAAAATCGAGGACCACCTGATCCAGAGATCAAAGGCACTGCTGGAGACCCCCTCCCCACTAACAACGCTGAGTGCCAGTCTTGGGACAACCACCCTCATATCAGTGGAGGTTGAGGTAGGCCCAGATATTCTTGGGGTATCCCCTGAACTATTGGTAGTCCCACACGGCAAACATTGTGCTCAACTAATTCCACTGTGTGTGCAAGCTCCTTATTAATTTAGGAGCTAGGCCCAATTCCATACTGCCCCCCTTGTGATTTGATGCATCTTTGTCAGTGTGACAATGATGCAGCAAAGCAGAGGAACATAAATTGAAATGCAAGTATTTTCTTAAGCCTCTATTGCACCACTGCCAAAATCCAGAAAGCCTGCACTGATGCGGACTCTCTAGTTAAGGGCTGAACGGTCCCCTCACCCTACCCACTATGTGCTTTGAGATGGCCCTTAAAAGCATACTATGCAACATTTTTCAGTTAATTAATGTGTTCCATACTGTTTTGGATGATTAAATGAGTAATTTCAGGTCGAACAAAGGTTTTCTCGGCCGCCCTGGTGGTCTGTGGGGGAAATACCGTACATGCAATTGCAGGAGCCCTCAGCCCGCACCCACAGGCTCAGAAGTCTGTGCAGTCGGTCTTGCTTTACGGCGACAACTTCTACACGCCCCCAGTGAAAAGCATGCTCGTTGCTAACGCAGTGGCGATATTTGTGCAGTTATCATGGCGGAACCAGCGAGAAAACAGCGAAAGCCCATGTCGGAGCAGACAAGAAAGAGGAAAAGGGCTCTGGACAGAGAGAGGAGTCGTACACGGGTGAACACCGGGCAAGCTTTTTCCGAATGGCGGGAGGGGGGGGGGGGGGGGGGGGGCGTATCCATGTGTTTTTGCCTGTTTTTTCCCTGCCATTCACTATATGCGCGCGCGAAAGCAACAACAAAGAACTGTGTGTTAACGTCAAATAAACATGCAAGCATATCGAGTTAGTTTTTTTTAATTTTTTTTATTTATTTATTTTTTTGGGAATGTTGGCGAGGCAGTAGCTTGAGTTTGGCGAGGCAGCTGCCTCGCCAAGATAGCGCTGCGGGAAACCCTGATGTTCATACTTTCACTGTGTTAGTCATTGTTTGTACTGCCGTTTTTTCGACTTTTCGTTGCGTTCGCCTGTCTGCTAAGCTCAAAACAACCGCGCCTGGCTTGAGGGAGAAACCAGAACAGCTGAGCATCTTTACGACAGTGCACTTTTACTTTCACCCTCTGGGGGGAGCCTCGCTGGAAAATCAACCCCGGTTGCATAGTATACCTTTAATATGGCGGAGCCATATTAAGGGCCAGGCAAATGGAGGGTTTGTGCGTGTATGGGTGACAATCAGCCATTCTTTGTTGCTCTGCTGCTCACACTGTATAATGTGAAAATGGCTGAAAACTGCAGTAAGCAAACTGCTTATAGGTTTATGAGAAGAAGAGGAAGGGCTCAGTATAAAGAAATAAGACCAGATTGTACTTTGTTGGTTCTTTGACATGAGCATGTGCTGTTATTAAAAAATAAACTTAGGCATTTTTTACTTATTTGTCCAGCATACCTATAAATAATATTTGATTATATGTTCCTCTGGGACTGGAATTTTAGGCTAGAACCTGGGAAGTAAATTATTCAACTTATAGTTTGTTTTGTAGCCTTGAAATCAATCCATCTAAGTTACATCTTTTGTTCCTTTTTTAAATTTTTATCCATTCTTTGATGCATCAATCCTATAAAAAAGTTATGTTATTACCTTTCTTATACAGTAAATGTACAATTTTAAACTTAGAAAAGTGTAGGAATCATTCAATGTGTTTTAATATTAATGCCTTGGAATCATGTACATGATATTGTCCCACTTTGTAGGACCAGCATATCATCCCACTGAGCCTTTGGCGGGAAGCACCAGTGGTGGCTATGGCAGTGGGTGACACAATTTCCATCAGCCATGTAAAGGCTACAACAACAAGCTATGGAGCCCAACTCCAAACCACAGCATTTACAGAGATACAGGTATTTTGTAATAAATGTATTAATGTCAAAGTTTTATTGTTTGGAAAACAATTAGAAAAGAAGTTTCATGAATTGTGAAGGATCTTGTTCGACCATCTGACAGCAGATTTAAGTTGCAGGCTCTTGGGAAAGGTGCTACTTCCAATCGGGGGGTTGATTCAACTCTTGACCACTCCAAATTTGTCCATGACATCAAAGCCGCACCAAGTGGTGTTCCAATGGATTTAATTCCTTAAGTCCTGCAGGGCTGACATCCTCCATTTGGCTAACTTATCAAGGATCCATCTGTGAATTCCCATGTCCTGAGCCGAGTATAAAATGTCCCGGATGCAATGCAAAATCATCATATTGTGACCAAAGGCGCATTCATTTTGAGCACAAAGTGACAGCACACAAAGGTAGTGAATACGTCACTCCAATGTGAACGCACCTTTAGAAGTAGAAAATGAATACATTTAATTTATTATTCTCCTCTACATGATGACGGGTTGATGGATGAAATGCTGACACAAATGCCTGAGTTATTCTGGAGTAGTGACTATGACAAGATTAAATTGCTGTTTCATTTTAATGTTTATAAAAAGGCCTGGTAGAAATGGCAGAATTGTTAATTTAGATACAGTAGACAGTGATTCTGTTGGCTGTACCTGATGTGTGCAAAACATGTTTGGTTTAACTGTGGTGTTTTATAAGCCCTTTGTAGGACTAGGCATTTATTATATACATGGTAGTAATAAAATTAATTCAGTTATTCGGCCTTCCACCTCTACCTGTGATCACGACATGACGTAATGATGAAACACATATTCTCCGAAGTAAGTTCGAAAGCGTGCAAAAACAGCGTTAGCAGGACACTTCTGCAGCTGATTCAGAGGATCCGACTCCGGAGGACCAGTACACGGTGGTTGAGCATCGAATCCACATGAACAGCGTAGAGCCACAGTGGCCACAGTCGTCTGCATTGTCGATGGTTTTGCAACAATCCCTTACACTGAGCAAGAATGAAAACTCCCTTTTAGCAGGGAGGAAAACCTCCAGCAGAACCAAGCTCAGTGTGAACAGTCATCTGCCTCGACCCACTGGGGTTAGAGAAGACAGAGCAGAGACACAGAAAGCACAGATTGATCCAGGAATTCTTTCTATTTCATATATCACTGTACATTATGGATATTATCAAATCTGGGTCTCCTCCCACTGAATCCATTTGGGGGAAGAGAGAGGCATTCATCAAAACTCTCCAATATGATTGGGTAAAGCGAGACTTAACAGTCTCCGCCTACCAATGTATACTATACATTTTTGTTTCATAACATGATTGGCCTAGAGTCTAGGCCAATCATGTTATGAAACAAAAATGTAAGTAGCAGCTCTTATGAAAAAACCCAAGTCAAGGCACTTCTTATGGTTAATTTAAAGAAACAGATGTGATAGCAGCAGCTACATGTGCGTCCTCCTGCACTTCTATGATTATGTTGGTTCAGCTGTGGGCTTGGCAACTCTTGCCAATACTCATGATAGAGAATTTAAGCAAGGGTGTCAAACTTATTTCTACATGAGGACAACTTGGTATCAAATAGTCAGTAAAAGGGCTGGTTGAACATAAAAATGTCAAAACCCCCACTTTTGAACTAAAATATTTCATCTTATTGTTGGTGTTACTCAATTTAGATTTGACTAGTGTCTTCTTTTCGTTTAGTCATTGTTAATAATTGTGTGTAACTGTCGGTTTTCCACTTTCACAGCCATATTTGCCCATAGTGGGAGAATAAGGAATGGTTACCTTAAAATGGACTAATTTTGGAAAACTTCAAGGCCTTAGCTAAGGGAAAATTTTGTTTAATGTGAATTTCAACATGGTTCTTAAATGTATGATGTGTGGACCTAATATTGTTATGTTATCTTTTTTTTCACAGACAGAAGAAGTCCGAACCTCCACTTTTATTATTGGAGTCATGGAAGGGGAACAAGAGGAGAGTCCTCACGTCCTTTTTGAAGATGGCGAAACTGCTCTCATTTCAAATGAAATGTGGGCTCCCTTTGATGAACTGCTGAAGTCTGAAAAAATGAATGTCCAGGTTAGGCCAGAGGGGAAAAAAATAACCCAAGTCATAGAGATGTAGATATTTTATTTATATATATATATATATATTCTACACTGCATGTTTGGTTTATTGACTTTATTTATTTTTTCCCACTATATGGTTTTCTGATGTGCTGAAGATTGAATTCTATACTTATTTATGATGTATTTATTGTTTATTTATTGTTCCCAATATGCTGAATATAGATTTTTTTTAGTGATGACGCATTTATTAAATCTGTATATTGTTGCCAATAGTCTTTTATGTTATATATTGACAACATATTCACTCTTTATACCATTTATATATATATATATATATATATATATATATATATATATATATATATATATATATATATATATAAACTAATTTGTACCTGAAATGCTGTGAAAGCACCTATTTTGCTCCAAAAGGAGTAGCTGAAGGCATGAAGTACAGAAAGATGAGTAAAAACTTTTTTGAAGGATGTTTTCCGAAAACTTTAGAAGAGGAAAAGCATATTTATAAGCTGATCTGTTTAAATATCCTCTTAATTTTTATTGGCTGTTTTATTTTACTTGTTCTTTTGTGCATTCTCTGATAATTTTTGAGAAATTACATTTTTTGAAATTTTATATTTGTGACTGTGCTTTTTACTGTATGTTTTTAATGTGGACCCCAGGAAGATTAGCTGTTTGCCATTGTTGTGCCAGTTCAGACGTGACAGAAAGCGGGCATCAAATTCGGGACGTAACGGACTACGTTACCCATGATGCAATGTGGTCAAAATGGCCACCAACTCCCATCACGCAACACGGCAAAATGGCCGCCGATCAAGATAAGGTTGCTATGGTGATGGCTATAAAAGCCGATCACACACGAAAACCTTCCTTCCCTGGCTGTTAGCCAACCCGAGAAGACACGCACAGCTGATTCCGTTGGGGTGATTCCCACGCCACGTGTTCGATTGCTCGCTGGACCGAGATTTTTCGACGCAACGGTTATTCCCTGCTTTATAACAGGAGGTCGACTTAAATAAGTACTTTTAAATTCCCTCTGATCAAAAGACTGAGAGACGCCGCATCTCCCAGTGATCGAAGAGGACCCCGCTTTGTCTGGCCAACAAAGCGACTGTTGAACCCGGAGGAAGAAACGAAGGAGCTTTTTTTTTTTTCCCCCGTGCCGCTGCAGCCTGCGGAAAACTGCGCTCGTCAAGACGCGTCCAGAAAGCCGCACACTCGGAGCGTTCCAAGACCAGCCCCGAGGCAACTCAAAGTAACGGGGTTTTTCCCCTTTTATTTCTGTTTCACCAACAGGGTGTTTAGAAGTGCCTGGGCAGGCGGTAGAACTTTGTAGGTGTTGGTTAATGCTTTTATTCCACGACGAAGTTGGAATTATTTTGCTGAACATTTTCTTTGTATGTGCATGCATTTTACAATTGATTTGCTGTGTTGATTTGTGATCCACCAAGAACCCCGCCGTGGGTTATTGCTTCGTTCCTTTCCATCTTCTTCCCTGCTTCCCCCCTCTCTCTCTTTTCGCTCCTTATCAGTTTAATTTCTTTGTTCGAGCTCAAGTCGCGGGCTTTGCTTTAAACTCCCAGTTAGCTGCCCCCTCTCGAACCGAGGCATTACCCCATCAGCGTAAGCGTGGTTACGTCATTAGGACCTCCCCTCATACGTCATCGTAGCAGCCATCTTGGGAGGGTGACGTGTATCTGAACCGTAGGGAGCTTAGCTGAACTAGCTTTGTGTAAGACATCAAAGCGTCCAGTGAGATTCCCGAAGCTGTTCTGTCTATCAATGCTGATACGTGAAATGCCGGTGTTTCGAGGGCGGTGTTAAACAACTTTGAGTTAAGTTAAGATCTGCTAACCGCTCATTTTAATCCATTGTTTATTTTTGTTTTGTTCTTTATTTCCACATATATATTTTGCATGTTTTAGTTTAGTAATGAGTAAGAATTCCAAAGTTGTTTGAATCAGAGAATTACTGTAACAGGGAATTGCTTTGGTTCAATAAAACCACGACTGCGGAATAGACATTGTTTTGTGTTCAGTCCAATTCACAGTTACATGGTTATTCAGAAATCAGAGCTAACCTCCTTTGGAGTTAACATCTGATATTAATACAGAGACAATATCATTGGATGGTGATAAGGAATAAGGATTTAAACTCTAATTGCAGTTACATTGGGGTACTCACAGCCTGCTGGATAAACCTGGTCGGTTAACAGTCCGACCTGATCATTTATTCCAGCATAAATGAGTTCATAACAGCAAATTAACTAATACATTAGTGGTATAAATACTTATAAGCTTATAGCTAACATCACCACCATTTGAACTATATTTGTTATAGCGAAATTTTGAGTTGAATGATTTATTATTTAAATTATAATACCAAATTATAATTAATAATAATAATAAGCATATTCAACCAGCTTATGGCATAACATAAATTGGCTTTTCCCGGTGTGGGCTGGAGTCTACTTATTGGCGTTCCTTTAGACTAAATCGAATAACCAGCAACTTATGAATTGAATGAACACAATCCATATTCCAGCATTTTGACTGCTCACCTTGCCAAAAGGACTATTCAGTCATAATTGATTAAGGAGGTATCATTACTAAATATATACGTGTTTGTGGTGGTTTGAGGTTGTTAACCTGAGGTTTGAATATTGATTTCTGGACTGGAAGTCAGCTAGATTGAAATACACAGCAGCCAGCGTCTGCTACTTGTCAATCAGAGTCTGTGTCGTGTTCTGCTTTGAAAAGAGAGACCTTGCCTCCATCTGGTGGACGTTGTTTGTAATTGCAGCATAATTGTTTGAAAGAGGGACACGACTCCCCATCAGCTGTAATAGACCCCTTGCAACCACGTGACTCCGTTACCCAGAACCCCTTGCGTGGCGGCCATATTGGTTGGCACGCCATTTGACGAAATGACGAGTTCTCCAGGTATTTTTCTTCTTTAGATAACGTATCACAAGGTCGTTTTAAGAGTAAGTTGATTGTTGATTGTATCAGATTGCCAGATCCACACAGCAAAAGCCTGAAGGGACGGAGCGAGTCTGTGAAATGCTGGCCAAGTGCTCCGTACCGCGACACAGCTGCTTTATAAACGCGCAGGCCAGTATGGACAAGAGAGCACGAAAGCCCCTGAAACCACTGGACGGCTGCAATTATTTTATATCAGGAAAAAGGCTCCAGCAAACGCCCGCGACGCCATGAGGGATTAAGCGGTCAGAAAATGGATGGATGGATGTTCAGACATGTTTGTGTAACAGCAGAAAGCAGAGAGGAAGACCCGCCCGGTAGGTTAAAAAAACATCACTCACTACGGATTATTTAGGTGTTTTTGTCTTGTTAAAATGGATGGGGGGTGTCGGCGACATTGCAGCGTAAACACAGACGTACTAGCGCCCGTGAACGGGCGGAGGGGAGGTGGCGATCGTTACACTGGCCGGAGAGCCGCCGCTGTCTGAAGCAGCAGGAAGCGGGTGCTGCTTCAGACAGCGGCGGCTACAGCAGACAGCGGCGGCTCTACACGGGCCGGAGAGCCGCCTCCGCCGCCGCGACGGAGGCGGCTCTCCGCTACACGGGCCGGAGAGCCGCCTCCGCCGCCGCGGCTGCTGCCTCCGCCGCCGCGGCTGTTGCCTCCGCCGCCGGAGAGCCGCCGCTGTCTCCGCCGCCGGAGAGCCGCCGCTGTCTGCTGCTTCAGACAGCGGCGGCTGTCTGAAGCTACACGGGCGGCTCTCCGGCCAGTGTAACGATCGCTACACGGGCCGGAGAAGCCGCTGTTGCTGCTTCAGGCAGCGGCGGAGGGGAGGTAGCGATCGCTACACGGGGCGCTTCTCCGGCCTGTGTAGCAATAGCTACCTCACCCCCGCCGCTATTTAAGTAGAACAATGACGAGAGCAGAATTAAGTTGTATTTACCGGAGATGAAGTGTAGACTGCACATTCTCTCGTACTATGTTGGCTCCCCCAGTCCATTGGGAGTGTCTGCCTGCGCTCTTTTCATTGAAAATATCCATTTCTTTCTTCGTCCTTCCTCCTTCGGTAAACGACAGAAACGTACATCCAACGATTTGGAATGCCTCTGTGTGCAACCGGTAGCACAACAAGTCGTAGGCATTGTTTAGATTCCAAAAATAAACTAACTAAAAGTACGCTCTAAATCACCCGTTTTCTCATGTAGTAGACGGGCTGTCAGGTTAGCCTGCCCACCAAGATGGAGGCGCGCACCCCCGATCACGTGACTGTGACGTCAGATGCAAGGGGTCTATTACAACTCAGTCTTCCCAAAGTGAAGGGCACCCTGCCTCCATCTGGTGGCCGGGATAGGTAGTTGCAGTCACGGTTTTAAAGACAGCTTAGATCGCTCAGTGTCCCGGAGGGACAGTTTTGAAAGTCAGTTTCTTTAAACTTACCTTACGGTTACGCCCTTTTGTCTTTTTTAATTTAATTTTATTCATTTTTTTTCCTCCTTTATCCCCTTCTGCTCATCATAAGTGGTGCAAATTGAGCTGTGATTTTGAAACTAAGGTTGCAATTTAGCGGTTTTCAACTGTCATTCTTTGCCACCTCTGAGGCTCCAAAACACTTTGCTATTTTCCACACATGTGTAGAGCACCTGTTCTGAAATAACTTACATCACAAACAAAGCCACAGCTTTATCACTTAATTACTGGCCGAAAGGTTAGTGGTCCATGTCACTCAAAGTTAATATTCTCAAAGTTAAACAAGCATATTAACCGTTCCTAAAACTAAGGAGTTGTAAGTCGCAGGGTTGATTTTCCCTTGCGCAGCCTAATTAAACGCACATATTTGAATCCACTTCCCGCGGTAAAGTGAGTCATAGTGCGTGTTTGCTGTTAACAGTTAAAGTGAAGCCACTTAACAGTTGTTGTTAGCAGTTGTTGTTTAGCGCTGAGCTAAACTTAAGTGTATGCGTTGTTGCTTAGTGCTAAGCTAGAATACAGCGTTGTTATTTGTTGTCTGTCGTTTAGCGCTGAGCTAAACTACAGTGTTGTTACTTGTTGTGTTGTTATCCATAGCTGACAAAGAATGGATAGTAGCGGTTCTTCAGTCAAAGGAGCTGAAGGTCCAAACCATTCCATTGGAATGGAGGCCCAGGATGTCATTAGCTCACTGCTTAAAATGACACCGGACGAACAAACCCGTCTGAATCAGTTTAACATAGGAGACTGTGAGAGGAGAATTCAGGAATTGGTGGAGGAGGTCCAGAGCAAACCTAAACATAGATTGGTAGCAGATGTTTTGGGTGAATTAACTGCGTTATACCACCGAAGGTTAACGCTAGAGACCGATCTGCGTAACAGAGAGGTTGAGATGCGGATCGCAGCTGAGGAAAGAGTTAGGGAGCTAGAACAGAGAAATGTTCAGGGCAGCTGTCATCTCACAGAGGAGCGAGAGGAGGATCGCATTAGCTTGCAGACAGAAGGATCTGAGTGTGAGAACTCCAAAGGAAAACATGGAGATCACACCTGGAGGACATTGGATGAACTGGGCCCTCAGACACCTTCTGAGCGAAGGGTAAGCGAAGGTCAGGACAGATATAGCAGTGTGATACAGAAAGAAATGCCTAAACAACTTACGGTGGCAATCAGGACTGATCCACATGATGTAAATCATGGGAAAACACCTGCTTCCCACCTGACCCCTGACACGGCTCGCTATGATCTTTTCCCCCCACCAGGGCGACGAGAGCACCGTTCCTGGGACACAGGTGAACCCCACTCCTCTGAACTGCGTCCACAGACAAGAGTTCATGACAGGGGGGGTCCCCCGGCGTCCCACGAACGGCCGCCGATGCCAGGTAGGTGGTCAGAACTAGAGCCTCCCTCCTATCGTGGTTACCGCAGGCAGGAGTCGTCAGGAGAGGACTCAGATGGACCAGCTCCGATCCCTGAACAGGGACTGCGGATGCGTCAACTTGAGTCCCTGGCCCGAGACATAGAGCGTTTTGATCCTAGCAATACAGAATCCACCATTGATGACTATCTCAGAGAGGTAGAGCGCTGTCTGCTAGACTTATATAGCCCCTCAGCTCGAGAAAAGTTGAAGCTTATCTGGAAAACCACGTCCAGAAGTGTCCATGTTTTCATAGAAAGCCTCCCCCCAGCTACACGTGACCGTTACTCAGCTCTTTGTCAGGCTTTAAGAGAAGAATATTCTGTGTTTACAGACCCAGCTTCTGCAACTCTTGGAGCTTTTGCAATTCAGCAAAAGAGAACTGAAGCACCAAAAGCGTACTACCGTCGCTTGCGGGCTGCTTACTTTCAGGGACGAAATGCTCCCGGCTTGGAGGAAGACCACACTTTCAAATCTTTGTTCCTCCATAATCTTCATGAAAGCGTGCGTTATGAGGTTACCATGCATTGTAGAACCAAGAAACTTACCATGCAGGAAATACGCGCAGGTGGCATGGGAAACACGTGTCCGGCCCAACAAAGGAGCCGATAGTGATAAAAAGGTCCTGCAGATTCAAGCCGAACCAGAAAAGAGTTTAGGTCTGGAGGGACATGAGATGCCTCCCTTCAAACCTAAAACTAGATTTGGCCCTAAGAAGCAACATGGTTTTGAGCCGCAGCAGAAGAAAGCTTCCCAGGATAGGAGAGGTCAGCATGGCAGCATGGAAGGTGAGAGGTTTCAAAAATGGCACAGGCCGGATCCAGCCCGATACGGTAAGCAAACTGACAGGCCAGGAAAGCCGAAAAGCACACATGACAACAAAGGCTGGAACCTGCGCATGGAGGAGTCAATGAGAAAGGAGATGGAGGAGACTTTTCGCAGGTTGCTAGCCGAAACAGTGCGTCAGATCGCGCCGCAGCCGTCCCAGCCATCATCCAATCCTGCCGACCCTCCAGGTAAGCCAGGCCCAAAAACCCCGTCAGCATGGCTAGGCGTGGACCAGGATTCCCCTTCTAACAGAGTTTATCTGATTAAGTGGGGGAACCAACCGAAAATTCACCAACAACCTTCTAAGATCCCATCAGCAGGTGATCAGAAAGCCCCTTTTCTAAGGTTTCTAGGTGAGCTAAACCATCATGAAAATGCACACCGCTTATACTGCTCGACAGTTATCGGAGGATGTGTAACTGCAAATGCTCTTCTAGACACGGGTTCCGAGATCAGTCTAATGTGCTCAGATTTGTTTGATGAGGTGACCAGAGCTATGGTGTCTCATGGGAAACCGTTCCAGGTGGAGACCTGTAACGTGGGCATCACTAGCTACACTCAGGATCAGTCATGCATCACCAAACGGGCGTGGTTAGACATCACTTTCCGTGACATGACCCTGGTGCACCCCATCTACATATGTACTTTGGACACAGAACCTTTTCTTGTGGGTCAGGACCTGTTGAACAGGTTAGCCCCACTCATTGACTGCTATCATGGTCATCTTTGGGCCCAAGTGGGGACTCCAAAGCCCCTCACTTCTGGAAGTGGACTGTCCGTCCCTATCAACCAGGTGACATGCTCCGAGGAGCCCAAAGAACTTTTAGCACCATTTCTGCCTTCCACAGAGCTGATTTCCAAATCCTCTGACACACCACCGCTTCTCAGCGATCAGAGAACTTCTCTCAGCAGCCACACATCTTTCCTCTGCTCACTTAAACACTCTGGAGTTGAACCCTATAACCCCAGAGTGGCTGAAGGTGTGCACCTGGAAAGCACATTCATACCAGACGTGCTGCTGGCTCTTTGGTCAGAGAAATCTGCGATCAGCAGAGATCTGTACAGCTCTCTGTGCCGTAAAAAGCCCCATCTGGCTGAAACAAAACACAGCCACTACTTGCTCTCAGCAGACTGGCCTCGCCGGCTTCTGAAAGCAACGGGGGTGTGCATACTTTATGCACAGATTGGCACAAGACAGCTCTCTCATCCTTTCAGCATTGTGGAGAATTTACATCCTCCAGTATTTGTTGGTGCTGATCTTCTGGTACGGCTGGGTGCACAGCTGGACACTTGTAACCAGGTCCTGTGGGCCCAAGCTCACGTGACCCCAAGTTCCTTCGTGGACACCCCTGAAGCCATGCGATCAGGGCAGACCATCCCACAGGCTTGCCAGGTGGCTAGCGAGACAAACATGCTAATACCACCACAGACTGCAGGTATACCTATTAGATTAGCCATCCTGAAAGGACAACAAATACAGAGCACACAGGTTTTCTTTCAACCCCTTTCTTATTTCCAGGAATCCAACCTGGTCATCCGGGGCACACCCCTGCTTGAGCTGAACAATCGCTCAGCTTACCTTTTAGTGGAGAATCCAACCCACATGCCGATCCAAGTGGTGGCGAAGAAACCTCTTGGGATGCTCATCGAAAACTCTTTCCACGACTTTGAGCTGAGCATTCCCGTCATCGGAGACCTGCCCTTATCCTTGACCGGCAGACAGGACTCTCCAGACACCGTGTTTACTTTTCCTTCCAACATGATCCAAATCAGGCGACACGAAGCTCTGCCTGCTGGATCCATTTGTGGTGCAACGCTTGAAGCTGAAGGAAACCTGTTGGTGTATGCGACAGCAACCGACCCAACAGAACCAGCACCAAGTCAACCAGAGAACCGGGACTCAACCACTGAGCCCTGCCCTGGTTTCGAAACAGAAATTATGCAACAGCTGGGAAAAGCTGATGCACTGACCACTGAAACAGAGGAAACAGCACTTAAGGAGCTGTTTTATGAGTTTCAGCCCATTCAGCCCAAAGATTCAAACGAACTTGGGATCACACTGACACACGTCCATGACTCACCAGTAGGAGAACACAGAAGCTGCAAAGCTAATCTGACAACTCTCCCACAGGTGACGTCCCGGCCTTCAACGGCCCAGGACACCCAGGAGTATGTACAAGGCTGCTTAACCTGCAGCCAGTTACAACCCACACGACCGCCAGACCGAGCCCTGCTTCAGCGAAGGGGGGTTACATTTCCGTGGTCACATGTGCAGACTGACTGGATTAGTCCAGTCCCCAAATCGTCAAGAGGTAACAGACATCTTTTGACAATAACAGGCAGTTTCACAAAATGGGTCGAATGCTTGCCGGCACCGAATGACACCGCTGTCACCACTGCAGTCCTGCTGCTAAATCACGTTTTCAGCCGGTGGGGCCTTCCCCTGTCCATCGACTCGGACAGAGGAACGCATTTCACGTCAAACATTCTGACCGTGCTTTCTGACATGTTGGGCGTGGAAGTTAAATTCCACATCCCCTACCGCCCACAGTCATCCGGACAGGTGGAGCGATTGAACTGCACCGTGGTCAGCATGTCAAAGGAACATGCCAGCAGCCATGACGGGGACCGGGATACAAAGCTTCCCCTGGTCCTAATGCTAGTCCGCTCTACCTCACCATGCTCCACAGGGGTGACACTTTTCCAGATGTTGACAGGAAGGCAAAGGACACTTCCCCTGAATCTCATCTACCAGCCCGAAGGCGTCAGTGTGACAACCGTCTACACTGCACACCAGTGCGTCACTGACTTAAAAGACCGTCTCCGAACGACTTTCGCGTGGCCGCGAAAGAACCTAGAAGCCAGCGTGCAAAGTCCAGAGTACAAATGGGTTCATGCGAACCAAATTAAACCGTCCACCAAACTCTCCTCGCAGGGAAGGGAGCCTAACTCCGCCCCCGCCGAAGAGAACAATGCATAGCATTAAATAGGACAAGTGCATGTTCAATCAGGACACTTTAAACATGCACTAATAAAGCAAGTGTCCATACATAACTTCACGTCTATAATTTCACACTCAGCCATAACACCATGCATTGCTTTGGAAACGCTCACAGAAGTGGTAAAGAATGACATGATGTATACTCAGGTTGTTAGAGATCTAATGCAGGACCTCACTCGAGAGGTTAGTTCATCCATAAATAGCCTTGCTGAAGGACAGATTCCTCCGTACCTGGTACCAGTAGATTTGGTCGAAAAGGTTCTCAAATCTGCCTCTAGTGAAACACTGCAACCACCACAAATACACCTGGCGTACAGCCTAGGTAGTGCAATTCCGATATTTGTAAATCCTGACAACTTGGAGATAGGATTTATGCTAAACCTTCCCATCATTGAAAGAGCTAATGTGTATAGGCTTAAATCAGTATTGAATGTCGGTTTTTGGCAAGGTGAGACCCACGTACACCTACAAACTCCCTCAATATTGGCCTATCATGATGCTGACCCCAAACTTTATTTAGTCACTAATTTGGATTTGTGTACCAAAACCAAAGACATCCACTGGGTATGCCCAAGCAACCCATTTATCAGAGACGTTACCAATTACCTGTGTGGTCTAATGAATCTCCTGAACAAAACTGTCAGGCTAGAATGACCCTTAAAGATGCAGGTGTGGAAACCAAAATTGAGCGGGCAGGTAACCGCTGGCTCGTTAGCACCCCCAGAGGCAGAAGCCCTGTTATCCTACGAGCAGCATGACACAGTTACTAGACTAAAACTGCCCAACCAAACCATTTTCTGTTCCCCACCTCAAGGTGCTCCAGTCCACATTGGAAACATGGTTCTGCATCACCTTGACGTTGATAAATATGACTCAGAGATTGAAATAATAGATGTCTTTAAGGGATACAATTTCAGCATTGATGTCGGCATTGAAAGACAGCTTTTACTTGCAGGCACCCAGCTGATTAAATTCAGTCTCACTCCATCAGAGTTGAGCTCGGTCCCTCTGCTTCGCTTCCCCAGAGCTACAGAGTCAACCGACACTCACATTATGACCATTATTGTGGTTCTCCTTGTATTTGGATGGGCCATCACTACCGCGATGGCGTATGCAGCATACAAGCAGATCAAACAGTTGCAAACCAGGATTGACGCCCTCACCTTTGTCGCTCCCAGGTTCGTAGCACCAGCTCCTTGAAGGCCATAAGCTGATTAGACTACGAACCGCTGTCTCTTTCCTTTCCCTTTTTCCCTCTCTCCTTTCTTTGGTTCAAAGTTCAAACCTGATGACCAATGAATGTATTGACAATGGTGATTGTGAAGTTTGCATTTCTTTTTTTTTTATTATTACTTTATTGTTGCCTTATTAGCCAATAGAAATGACTAGCTATAGCTTAGTCCTGCCCAGGCTAGGTCACTGACCCAGGCACAATGAATGCTTTGTTTTTCCTCCTCTTGGATGATGAACTGAACTGCATGAATCCCAATGGACTACTAGAAAGACTATTGGGTTGTTCCACTCATGCACAACGGATTTTCGTCATGCCAGAATGGACTTGGTTGTAGCTTTAAAGACTGTGACCAGCATCCCACTCTTCAAAGCTAAAGGGGGGTATGTTGTGCCAGTTCAGACGTGACAGAAAGCGGGCATCAAATTCGGGACGTAACGGACTACGTTACCCATGATGCAATGTGGTCAAAATGGCCACCAACTCCCATCACGCAACACGGCAAAATGGCCGCCGATCAAGATAAGGTTGCTATGGTGATGGCTATAAAAGCCGATCACACACGAAAACCTTCCTTCCCTGGCTGTTAGCCAACCCGAGAAGACACGCACAGCTGATTCCGTTGGGGTGATTCCCACGCCACGTGTTCGATTGCTCGCTGGACCGAGATTTTTCGACGCAACGGTTATTCCCTGCTTTATAACAGGAGGTCGACTTAAATAAGTACTTTTAAATTCCCTCTGATCAAAAGACTGAGAGACGCCGCATCTCCCAGTGATCGAAGAGGACCCCGCTTTGTCTGGCCAACAAAGCGACTGTTGAACCCGGAGGAAGAAACGAAGGAGCTTTTTTTTTTTTCCCCCGTGCCGCTGCAGCCTGCGGAAAACTGCGCTCGTCAAGACGCGTCCAGAAAGCCGCACACTCGGAGCGTTCCAAGACCAGCCCCGAGGCAACTCAAAGTAACGGGGTTTTTCCCCTTTTATTTCTGTTTCACCAACAGGGTGTTTAGAAGTGCCTGGGCAGGCGGTAGAACTTTGTAGGTGTTGGTTAATGCTTTTATTCCACGACGAAGTTGGAATTATTTTGCTGAACATTTTCTTTGTATGTGCATGCATTTTACAATTGATTTGCTGTGTTGATTTGTGATCCACCAAGAACCCCGCCGTGGGTTATTGCTTCGTTCCTTTCCATCTTCTTCCCTGCTTCCCCCCTCTCTTTCTTTTCGCTCCTTATCAGTTTAATTTCTTTGTTCGAGCTCAAGTCGCGGGCTTTGCTTTAAACTCCCAGTTAGCTGCCCCCTCTCGAACCGAGGCATTACCCCATCAGCGTAAGCGTGGTTACGTCATTAGGACCTCCCCTCATACGTCATCGTAGCAGCCATCTTGGGAGGGTGACGTGTATCTGAACTGTAGGTAGCTTAGCTGAACTAGCTTTGTGTAAGACATCAAAGCGTCCAGTGAGATTCCCGAAGCTGTTCTGTCTATCAATGCTGATACGTGAAATGCCGGTGTTTCGAGGGCGGTGTTAAACAACTTTGAGTTAAGTTAAGATCTGCTAACCGCTCATTTTAATCCATTGTTTATTTTTGTTTTGTTCTTTATTTCCACATATATATTTTGCATGTTTTAGTTTAGTAATGAGTAAGAATTCCAAAGTTGTTTGAATCAGAGAATTACTGTAACAGGGAATTGCTTTGGTTCAATAAAACCACGACTGCGGAATAGACATTGTTTTGTGTTCAGTCCAATTCACAGTTACATGGTTATTCAGAAATCAGAGCTAACCTCCTTTGGAGTTAACATCTGATATTAATACAGAGACAATATCATTGGATGGTGATAAGGAATAAGGATTTAAACTCTAATTGCAGTTACATTGGGGTACTCACAGCCTGCTGGATAAACCTGGTCGGTTAACAGTCCGACCTGATCATTTATTCCAGCATAAATGAGTTCATAACAGCAAATTAACTAATACATTAGTGGCATAAATACTTACAAGCTTATAGCTAACATCACCACCATTTGAACTATATTTGTTATAGCGAAATTTTGAGTTGAATGATTTATTATTTAAATTATAATACCAAATTATAATTAATAATAATAATAAGCATATTCAACCAGCTTATGGCATAACAGCCATGGCAACAGCTAATCGGGATCCTTAAAGGGGAAGTCCGGTCAACAAGGAAAAATCAGGGTATCATTAGCTATAACTAAAACTAATACGTTTGTGGTTATTTAATGAACTTATCTTTAATCAATAAGAAAATAAAAACATAAATTGTCGTCTGAATCACTGTGTATGGGGGCTGACATTACTGCCCATATTTGGGCAGTAAGGGGCGTTTGACATCACATCCTGGGGCGTGGAAAAGCGGAAGCGGTGACAGCATTTCTCTCCGCTTTCCATGCAAAGTCAATAGGAGCCGTTCTACACAGCTGCGATCATCAATCATTTTTTTCGGATTTCCAGAGGATTTCACCGCTGACATTCCCAAGAGCTATTGCTGAAGCAACAATGCCCATGTGCATGGCCATCGGATGTTTCAACACAACTGGTAAAAGTAGAAAAAAACATAGCTTATTTTTCAACTTCCCGATTCATGAGCCACCGGGCTCGGTGCTGGATTGCCAACTTGAACAGAGCGGATTTGCCATCTAACTTCTGGCCAGAGAGAAAACACGTCATATGCAGCAACCATTTTGAAGAAGAATGTTTTGAACATGACATGAGAGCGAGGATTTTCGGTAAGTTATTTTTTATTTTAGAATTTTTTATTTAGAATTTGCGGGGATGGTCACCGAGCAGAGGGGCGGAGGGATACCACATGTGATGTGGTATCCCTCCGCCCCAGCATGTGCTGGAACGCTTTTCTATTTTAATATTTATACAATAATGACCACCTGCCCTATTTATGAGAGGGCAAATATATAACTTAAGTCACTTCAGCGATCTCTCCTCCGCTGTGTGTGTGTGTGTGTGCGCTCTGCTGCAGCGGCGGAGCGTGCACACACACACACACACACACACGCGCGTGTATACATATATACTGTAGGACCCGACTGAGTTTGCACTGGAAATGAGTACGCTGGATTCCGTCAAAAGTCCGGTTTCTTTCAAGAAACTCTTCTAAGAAAATCCATATCGCTATCAGATGATGACAGGTCCACGGAACTCTCATCACTGTCACTAAGTACTTGATCACTCTCTGCTTCGTACACAGCACCAGTCGTCACCATGTTGGAAAATAGTGGGCCGTGACAAACAGAGCGTTGAAACTGCGGGTCCGCCGAGTGACGTCAAAAAATGGGAGGTGACAGTACTATTCTTGACCAAGATGGATTCCTCCACATAAACATGATTAAATGAAAATTATTCATAATTAAAAAAACGTATAATTTTTTGCACAGTATGTAGTAGTTTTATATTTAAAGTACTTTCAGCAGTTTGAATTCTGATTTTGACCGGACTTCTCCTTTAATAAAATTACAAATTAATTACAAATTAATGCGAGAGAGGAGGAAAAAGAGGGGGTGAGAGAGAAACTGGAAACTCACACCTGCTGCTGTCTGTCGACTCTACTGCATGCACACACTTTGGGTCAGAGTATGTCTAATTGGATTAAAATGGCAATCCTTTGCCTCGAACAACACTCGATATTTCGACAACCGTAAGGGCTAGAGGCGTATTTTTTTCTGAGTGAAAATTGAGTGAGGGAGAAGAAGTTGTTCGGAGAAGAAGAATTTATTAGATTGCTAGAGAGTAACTATATATATATATATATATATATATATATATATATATATATATATATATATAGTTAGCATAACCAGGTGGGTGGCGCTGTTTAGGCTGGGTGGGTCGTGTCTGGGCATCCTTCCAGGTCCTGTTGGAGTCCAAGGCCTGAGGAAAACTATGTGAAATCCAATAAGTGACAGAAAAATGACACATGCCTGATATTCAATGGAAAATTAAAAAATATTAAAAGGACGTGACTCGGCGAATTTCAGATTCCTACGTTCTTCACAGCCCCTGCAGTGAGCATCAAAAGATGCCATGCTATACCAATGGAACATGTCCCTGACCTATAGTAACTTTTACCCAGCAGAGTTCCGTTGTCACGGAAACTCACTGATGCTATAGACATAATGTTTTCTGCGTTTTATTTCGTAACGGATAGGGTAACAAGACAAGCAATCGCTTTTTGCTGGAAATATTTTAATAAAGGCGCAAAAAATCATGATATAAAGGGGATTTTTTATGGAAATGCAAAAATCCTCTAAAAAGGGTCCCGGACAAATTGCTCTAGCTGAAAAAGTATAGGAGATATCAAAATATTTCCTTCACCGTGAGTATCAGCAGGCTTCTGAGGACTATGGTGCTTATTTTTATGTTTGTACAAAAATGGGTGTAGGCATGGCGACAATGTAAAAAAAAGTGCATCATGTGGAAGGATGGAGGTCCGAAGCGTTTTCAGGATTTTGCACATTTGCTACTCCCGAACAAATTGTTCCAGCGGCAAAACTGATCAGTTATGAAGAAAATTTCTTTTTTTGTGAGTGCCAGAAGAGTCTGATCATGATTGTCATGCCTGTACATCAAACGGTTTAGGAGTAGTGACGATGTAGAAAAGTCCTTCATTTGGGGGGATGGAAGTCTGATCCTGTTTCAGCATGTTTCCAAAACGCTACTCGCGAACAAATTGTTCCTGTGGCAAAACCATAACAGTTAACGACAAAAGTCCTGTTTTTGTGAGCGCCGGAAGGGTCTGGACATGAATGTGTGAAAGTCTCATGCCTGTACATCAAACGGTTTAGAAGAAGTGACGATGCGAAATCGTGTCGCTTGGGAATGTCAGGTGTGATTTTTTTCACCACACCTCCATAGAAAATCAATAAAGAGTGTTTGGAGTTTTTGCCGCTCTGGGGTGATTTGCGAAAACTCTATAAATCCCACATCAATGATGGTTACATTTTCCGAATCCAGACAAAAATTCCTACGTTTTGATGCATAATTTATGTGCATAGAGTGAAAATTGAGCAAGTGAGAAGAAGTTGTTCAGAGAAGGAAAATTTATTGGAAACGCCAGAGTGACCACTGTAAGTGAACTCCCTAGCAACCATAGCAACGCAATAATTTTTCTGAATTTTATGAAAATGCTAAATTATTTTAAGGAGGTACTATATGAAAATGGTAAAAAATATAAAAAATCTGAGATATACCATTATAGCCAAAAGATATCACTACATTGTAAAAGTTGAATGTCGTTTCTAGCTGAAAGTAGGCTGAAGCGGTAAGCTGTCAAAAAGCACAAATATTCGAAGGATTTTCCATTCCATTTAAATGAGAGCAAAAAACTCACAAAAAGTAAAATATTTTAAATATTATAAAAGTTATAATTACCAAAAGACATAGCAGTAATGTCGTGAACGAGCTGAACGTTTTGATACGAAAATTGCTTAAATTGGTTGAAGTATGTAGGAGTAGTTAGATGCCGAAAAACGTAGGGAATAATAATCAAGACCTGCAGGAACACAATAAGTGAGAATGCTGAATAGCATGAAAACTGTAATGGAGGTGATTGACGGTGTTTTTCCCCCACACCATAAAGATGTGTAAATAAACCTTTCCTTTGTAAAGATTAAAATCAAAAACTGTAAATTTTATCAATAAATAAAATGTATTGTAATGATCCGTATTAGACTTTATTGCTAGACTGCTGTGGAGTTGTGTAACTTTATTGCAGTTTAATCAACTGCAATAAAGTCAATATGTCCAAACCCTTCTGGCACTCACAAAAAATTAATTTTGTGGATACCTGTTACGGTTTTTCCGCAGGAACAATTTGTTCGGGAGTAGCGAATGTGCAAAATCCTTAAAACGCTTTGGAGCTTCATTTTTCCACATCATCCACTTTTTTACATCGTCGCTGTGCCTACACCGATTTGTGTACAAACATAAAAATGAGCTCCATAGTCCTCAAAAGCCTGCTGAAACTCACAGTGAAAGAATTATTTTGATATCTCTTATACTTTTTATGTCTCTACCATTTACGGATCAGGAGATATGGAGCGTTGTTTGAGGCAAAGTTCTCCATCCAATGAGGCAGTGTCTGAGCAAAGTCTCTGCACTTCGGTAGACTGGCCCGCTGCAGGTGTGTGAGTGAGTTTCCATGACGACGGAACTCTGAGGGCCAGAGGGAGAGGCTCCATTGAGATAGAATGGCAACTTTCGACGCTCACTGCAGTTGCTGTGATTAATGTAGCAATCTGAAATTCGCACAGTCACTTCCTCTTGACATTTTAAAATTTTCAAGTGACTTTCAGCCATGTGTCACTTTTCTGTCCCATTTTGGACCTGGCATGATGCCCAGACACGACCCAATTGGCCAATACAGCACCACCCACCTGTGGGAAATGGCGTTACTGACCATTTTGGTCAAATGTTGAGTTCTGGGCCCAGATGTGGTGAGGCTGAGTTGCTAAAGGAGGCCAATCTGACCCATGAACTTTGGTCACGTTTAGTGACATTAAGTATTGGCACCCCTTTTTGAGGCACTTCCCAGTACAGGCTTTGGACCAAACTGACAGAGTACAATCACCCGGTGATACTGAAGACAACCATGCTAGCGGCTAACGGTTAGCATGTTGCTAACCAGAGGTAGCTTTAGAAAGGTCCTACAAACTTCTGCTTAGCCGGGGTTGTTCTGCCTTTACAGACAAATAGAGGGCTACAGCTGTGAGGGAGTCTCCATGACAACCCTTTTAGCCAGAGGCTTCTAGGAGGTCCATTGACTTAACATGGCACCTTTCGAAGGCCACTGCGGGTGCTGTGAAGACCGTAGGAAGCTGAAATTCGCAGTGTTACTTCCTGTTAGTATTTTTGACTGTACCACGAGGCAGGCGCCTTGCTAAATTTCTTCAGAAATTTTTTAGTTGTTCTTAATCTTCAAATTCTTCAATTTTTTAAAATTTTTCAAATTTTTGAAATTCCTTCAAATTTGTTCAAATTCTCCAAATTTCTTCAAAATTTTCAAATTCTTTAAATTTTTCAAATTCATTCAAATTCATTCAAATTTTTCAAATGCCTTCAAATTTTTTCTAATTCTCCAAATTTCTTCAAAATTTTCAAATTCTTCAAATTTGTCAAATTCTTCAAATTTTTCGAATTCCCTCAAATTTTTTGAAAATTTTCAAATATTTCAAATTTCTTCAAATTCTTCAAATTTTTCAAATTCCTTCAAACTTTTTCAAATTCTCCAAATTTCTTCAAATTTTTCAAATTCTTCAAATTTCTTCACATTTTTCTAATTCAATTTTTTCAAATTCTTCACATTTTACAAATTCCTTCAAAGTTTTTCAAATTCTTCAAATTCCTTCAAATTCTTCTATTTCTTTCAATTCTTCAAACTTTTTCAAATTCTTCAAATCCCTTCAAACTTTTAAATTTTTCTAATTCTTCAAATCTGATTTCAATGTTTTCTGCATCTTCTGCTCAATCATTCTGCAGATTAGCATTCTCACTGCTGTTTCGCAGGAACAGCCTTTTCTAGTTAAAATTATTTTCTAGTAGTAGTAGCATTAGTAGTAGTAGTAGTTGTAGTATCAGTAGTAGTAGTAGTATCATTAGCAGGGTTTCCCGCAGCGCTGTCTTGGCGAGGCAGCCACCTCGCCAAACTCACGCTACCGCCTCGCCAACATTTAAAAAAAAAAAAAAAAAAACGAACTCGATTTGCTTGCGTGTTTATTTGACGTTAACACGTGGTTAGTTGTTACTGCTTTCGCGCGTGCATATACTGAATACGCACCCCCCCCCCCTCAGTCCACGCAAAACTTGTCGTCGCTTCTCTCATCGCCCCCTCTCCCCGCCCCCACCGGTTGTTGTAGGTTCCAATGTACTTAGGTCAAATCATAGTATGTTTTGCGCTTTCTAGAAAAAATTTTAAGTTCCTCAAAATGCTTAAGAGGGTTTTCTCAGTTTATTAAATAGCATCTACTATGATCTGATTTAGTAAAAGCTCTATTACAGGAACTTTTTCACATTTTGTTACATTTGAGCTGCCAACTTTGTCATGTTTGTTTACCGGTGTACTCAGGACGCGCACACGGGACTGAAGGTTTTTAAAGAGTTTTATTACAAGAGGTTGCTGGATGGTGGATGATGAAGTCCAGAGGGTTAGGGTTGCAGAGGATCAGAGATGTAAGTGACGATAGGAGCTGACGGCCCGGAGCTAGAGTCCATAACGACCAATGTGGCCAGGAAGCACAGTAGGGAGAGCACAGTAGCAGTTCTCAGGAGACACTGGTTCAGAGCAGCGCATCTCCTGGGCGGCTAGTCAGGTTAGCAGTTCTGAAGAGACACCAAGACACAGAGCAGAAACTTCTCCAGGAAAACACAGAGGGTAACAGTCCTTAGAGTGACTGGCTGGACTAACCTTAACGACAGGAACAAATCTTCAAAGGCAAAACGAGGACTGGCATGGAGAGGTGGTGACTGAAGACGGACCGGCACAAGAGTGAGACAGAGGGAGGCTTAAATAGGGAGACTAGGAGGTGAAATGCATCTGACTGATTACCAACAGGTGTGACTAATGGCTGTGGGAGGGAGAGCTGGGTGAACTACAAAACAAGGAAGAGGCCAGACAACTTAAACCATGACACTACCCCCCCCTCAAGGCCGAACACCGGACGGCTCAGAACCTCTTACCCTGGGTGGGGGGAGGGGGTCTCAGGACGGCGGGCACGAGTCAAAACAAGAAACCAAGGAACCAAAAGGTCAAGAACACTGGGAAACCAAGGGGCTAGAAAACACTGGGGAACCAAGGAACTAAAGAACACTGGGGAACCAAGGAACTAGAGAACACTGACGTGCCAGACCACAACCAGTGTGCGGCACATCAGGAAAAGGCACGAGCGCTTGACAGCGCCGGGGGAAAGAGTGAGCGCTTGACAGCGCCGGGGGAAAGAGTGAGCGCTTGACAGCGCCGGGGGAAAGAGTGAGCGCTTGACAGCGCCGGGGGAAAGAGCGAGCGCTACACAGCGCCAAAGGGAAGGAACGGGCGCAACACAGCGCCAAAGGGAAGGAACGGGCGCAACACAGCGCCAAAGGGAAGGAACGGGCGCGACACAGCGCCAAAGGGAAGGAACGGGCGCGACACAGCGCCAAAGGGAAGGAACGGGCGCGACACAGCGCCAAAGGGAAGGAACGGGCGCGACACAGCGCCAAAGGGAAGGAACGGGCGCACGACAGCGCCAAAGGGAAGGAACGGGCGCACGACAGCGCCAAAGGGAAGGGATGGACCAACGGCAGCGCTAAGGAAGGCAACGGGCGTACAGAAATGCCTACGGAAGGAACGGGCGTATGAAACGCCAAGGGGGAAAGAACAGGCGGACTGACACGTTAGAGCTCAACAGCGCAAGAAAACGCTGGAGCACAACTAACGTACAGAGACACCGGGGGAAAGGAACGGGCGTGTGAAAACGCCAAGAAACGGGCGTGTGAAAACGCCAAGGAACGGGCGTGTGAAAACGCCAAGGAACGGGCGTGTGAAAACGCCAAGGAACGGGCGTGTGAAAACGCCAAGGAACACAACGCTGGAGCGTGAGAGGAGCGCTGGGGCCCAAGGGACGAGATTGCCGGGGCGTGAGGGAACCGCCGGGGCGTAAGGGAGAAGTTTGCCGGGGCGTGAGGGAAACGCCGAGGCAAAACAGACGCATGACAGCGCCAAGGGGAAAATATAGGCGTACGAAAACGCCAAGAGGGAAAGAACGGACGTACTTAACGCCAAAGGGAAAGCACGGGCGTACTTAACGCCTAAGGGAAGGAACGGGCGTACTTAACGCCTAAGGGAAGAACAGGCGTACGACAACGCCAGAGGGAAGAACAAGCGTACGACAACGCCAGAGGGAAGAACAAGCGTACGACAACGCCAGAGGGAAGAACAAGCGTTCGACAACGCCAGAGGGAAGAACAAGCGTACGAAAACACCAAGGCTCAACAACTCCTGCTGGAACACGACTGGTGTACAGAAACGCCAGGGGAAAACCCGCCGGGGCGTGAGGGAAACGCCGGGGCTTGGGGAAGAGAACGCCGGGGCGTGGGGAGAACGCCGGGGCGCGAGGAAAGAAAACACCGGGACGCGAGGAAAACGCCGGGGCGCAAGGAAAGAAAACACCGGGGCGTGAGGGAAGCAGGAACATCTAAACGCCAGGGAACAAGAACGGCGGGCGTACTAACACGCCGGGGAGCCGAGAACAAAGGGCGTCCTAACACGCCGGGGAACCGAGAACAAAGGGCGTCCTAACACGCCGGGGAACCGAGAACAAAGGGCGTCCTAACACACACCAGGGGAGCCCTGAAATCTAAAAACCAGGATACAAAGGCGTTCTAACACGCCGGGGAACCAAGAGGTCTAAATTCAAGAAGACCGAGGAACAAGAAGGCCAAAAACTAACTAAGGAAGCTCGAACTAGCCAAAGCTAAGGAGCGTGAAACAGCTCATAATCAGGGGTCAGAAGTCTAAGCAAGCGCTAGGAACTAAGGAGTGCTGGAACCTAAGGAGCGCTGGGACCAAAATAAAGAATCAAACCAAGAACCAGAAAATAAAGGCAAGACAAGAAAACTAGGTCAGGGATAACACCACAAAGAAAAAGTATAGTAAAAAACTACTAAATCAAAACAAAATACTAAGCAGAACTTTGGGACTAAAGCTAAACTAGAAATTAAGGCAAAACAAGAAAACTAGGACATGAACAATCATACTAACGTGAAGAGCAGAGAACTAAAGCTATAATGAGAAAGCAAAGCTAAGCTAGGAAACTAAGGCAAAATCTAGAACCCTAAAACAGAGCAGGAAAAAACAAAAGCCAAAACAGAGACTAAGAACTCAAAGAAAACAAAGAACCCCCTAAATAATTCCAAACTGAGGAATTCTTAATCACACAAAACTAAGCCGAGCTTTAACCAAATAAAACAGAAAGCACTGGCCTTAAGGGCGCAGGCAAAAACAGCTGCTAAGCCACAAAGAGTCCTCGAGGAGGTCGACCAGGCCGAGGCAGGCGGCGAAGCAGCATCGCCCGACTAAACCCTCGAGGAGGGCGGCCCCGACGAGGCAAAGTCAAGCGGCCCGGAGACCGCGGTCGGCGGCTCCGGCCGAAGAGAAAAGTCAAAAGCGGGCGCCGTGGTGGACGGCCCCGACGAGGCAAAGACGAGCGGCCCGGAGTCCGCAGTCTGCGGCTCCGGCCGAGCAGGAAAGACAGAGGCGGGCGCCGTGGTGGACGGCCCCGCCGAGGCAACGTCCAACAGCTCGGGGACCGCAATCGGCGGGCCCGGCCGAGTAGGCGAGTCTGGATCGGGCGTCGTGGAGGACGACCCCGACCAGAAAAACAAAGAACGGAAATAATGTCACCAATCATGGGCTGAGGTAAAGCAACTCCCTCGGCGACCTGAAACTGAGACAGAGCAGCTCCCTCGGAGGCCTCGGGCCGAGGCAAAGCGGCTCCCTCGGAGGCCTCGGGCAGAGGCAAAGCGGCTCCCTCGGAGGCCTCGGGCAGAGGCAAAGCGGCTCCCTCGGAGGCCTCGGGCTGAGGCAAAGCGGCTCCCTCGGAGGCCTCGGGCAGAGGCAAAGCGGCTCCCTCGGAGGCCTCGGGCAGAGGCAAAGCGGCTCCCTCGGAGGCCTCGGGCTGAGGCAAAGCGGCTCCCTCGGAGGCCTCGGGCTGAGGCAAAGCGGCTCCCTCGGAGGCCTCGGGCTGAGGCAAAGCGGCTCCTTCGGAGGCCTCGGGCAGAGGCAAAGCGGCTCCCTCGGAGGCCTCGGGCAGAGGCAAAGCGGAGCCTTCGACGGCCGGCAGAGCGGAGCCTTCGACGGCCGGCAGAGCGGAGCCTTCGGCGGCCGGCAGAGCGGAGCTTTCGGCGGCCGGCAGAGCGGGGCTTTCGGCGGCCGGCAGAGCCCTCTCCTCGGCTACCTCGAGTGCTACCGGACAACAGGCTTCAGTGAGCGCCGCAGGGCTACAGGCTTCTGAGGGCGGATCCCCCTGGACCCCCTCTCGGGATTTGAGCGGCAGCGGGTCCTTGGAAGCCTTAACGCGCCGAAGTAACCGGCTTCTTCGCCGGGAGGAGCCAGACGGGGAAACGGAGGCGGTCGGAGGGGTAGCAGCTGGTCCACAGGGAAGAAGGTCGTCTCGGTCACCATAATAGAAACTCCACAGCTCGTCCTCCTCGACGTGTGGAGCTCTGATAGGTGGAATGATGAGTCTCACTCGAGGGGCCAGCTGAGAGTCATGGAGGTGGTGACCGAGACGACGTGTGGCTAAGCGGCTTCTCCTCCCGTACTCCGGAGTAGCCGTGACAACCCCCACGTGGACCATCTGGGTAGTGGAGTCTACCTTACTTGGAGGCGCAGCGTTCCGGATTGAAGCCATCTTGGCATACCTGTCCTTCATCTGACGCTCACACTCCATCACATAGGCGATGATCTCCGGGTCGTCAACTCCAGCAGGTAAGCCCCACATGGCGCCTGAGTACACCTTTTGGCCGGTCCGTGCTGTCATGTTTGTTTACCGGTGTACTCAGGACGCGCACACGGGACTGAAGGTTTTTAAAGAGTTTTATTACAAGAGGTTGCTGGATGGTGGATGATGAAGTCCAGAGGGTTAGGGTTGCAGAGGATCAGAGATGTAAGTGACGATAGGAGCTGACGGCCCGGAGCTAGAGTCCATAACGACCAATGTGGCCAGGAAGCACAGTAGGGAGAGCACAGTAGCAGTTCTCAGGAGACACTGGTTCAGAGCAGCGCATCTCCTGGGCGGCTAGTCAGGTTAGCAGTTCTGAAGAGACACCAAGACACAGAGCAGAAACTTCTCCAGGAAAACACAGAGGGTAACAGTCCTTAGAGTGACTGGCTGGACTAACCTTAACGACAGGAACAAATCTTCAAAGGCAAAACGAGGACTGGCATGGAGAGGTGGTGACTGAAGACGGACCGGCACAAGAGTGAGACAGAGGGAGGCTTAAATAGGGAGACTAGGAGGTGAAATGCATCTGACTGATTACCAACAGGTGTGACTAATGGCTGTGGGAGGGAGAGCTGGGTGAACTACAAAACAAGGAAGAGGCCAGACAACTTAAACCATGACAAACTTCACCTTTTTGGGATTTTATGTGATAGAGTAACACAAAGTGGGGAGGAGCTGCAAAATGGAGACAAAATGATAACCTTTCAGGAAAAGCAAATGGTTATCTACACATTTACAAATATAAATCTGAACAATGTGCTATTGGATCGGGTGGGGTGTTCGTTTTAAAGGATGGAACGAATCAAGTAAAAATGCTTCTGTATCTCAGAGAATAGACTTTAAAATACTTCTGTTAGTCTATAAATCCCTGAATAGCTTAGCACCTAAATACATCACAGACTTGTTATCAGTGTATCAACCCCCCAGACCACTAAGGTCTTCTGGCTCCAGCCTACTCTGCAAACCCAGAACCAAACACGGAGAAGCAGCATTTAGTTCCTATGCTACACTTATCCGGAACAAACTTCCAGAAAACTGTAAAAGTGCTGAAAGCCTGAGTTCCTTTAAATCAAGATTAAAAACACATTTGTTTAGGATTGCCTTAAATATTTGCCTTTAGTTTCTATTTATACATGTTTTATTTTCTCTCAACATCTTATTCCAACTTGCTTTTATTTTCCTATATTTTGATCATGTAAAGCACTTTGCATTGTGTCAGGACTCAGCAGGCAGCGCCGGTCAGTCCTCTGCCGGCTGCCTTTTTTTCCTCTTTCCCTTTCTCCCGCAGGTGGCTGGTACTTTGACAGGGGGGCGTCTGGCACAATCACCTCTCCCGGATTCCCTCAGCTGACAGCCAGCCACCGCTTCCCGCAGCCACACTGTTCGAACTCTGCCAACCCTCTACCTGCCTGCTCCCCTTTTTCTCAGCCACCGTGAATATGTTATAGTTAAAGTCATTATATAATACACAGCCTGTTGTACAGTAGTTGTTAAGAGATTGGAGTTTTTTCTATGGAAGGACATAAGATGCATTAGAGAGGGCTGCTCTAAAGCACTGACACACTTGTCAAAGTGCACTTGAGCTCCCTTGATACCCTCTGTCCATTGCCTTTTAATTAGGCAATGGACAGAGGGTCAAATGTGCCGCCAAGCATTTTTGTTATTGATTTCTAAACACAGAAGCATTTTTAATGAATATGGAGCCTCCATGCAACAAATAAGGTCTCCCAGGATGCAACCTGGCATATTTATATGTAGGCAGGAATTATAGACAGACATCCTGCAGGGCATTTACATAACTGCATCTCCTTTGGATCGCACATGACAGACAAACACAAAGAATCACATATTTGTAAAGAGGGAAAATCATGCACATATTCAAACATTACTATTAATAAAAAACACCCACCACAGCCTTGTTTTTTGGGGTGTATATTTCTACCAGATTTACACATCTCAAAACAAATCTTTCTTCCCATTCTTCTTTGTGAAATAGTTCAGGTAATTTTTTTAATCCCAAAACTGAAATAAATTTGCAGCATGTTGACGCCTATCATTGGACAAACTATTCAATATTTTCTCACAATCTCAATTACAATTGATCTTTAGGCTTTTGTTATGCTTCACTTTGCGATCTGGTGCACATTAGTTGTCCTCGTGACTAATAGTCGTCCTGTTGACCTGAGCTGTGGATCTTTGCAGCACTTAACAGGATTTGATTAATGTTCTCCTTGCCCAGAGCACCGACCACGGTAGGGCTATAGTTCTGCAATAATCTTTTCATTTTCAGATGATGGATCGAACAGTTCTTAAAGAAATGCTTAAAGCTCGGATGTTCTTTCAGAACCTAATCCTTCTTTGAACTTCTCCACGACCGGACGTGTCTGCTGGGTCCCTTGCTCTACATGATGAAAAGAATCTCAAAGCTATGTATCGTTGGGTCTATATAAATGTTTTTGCAAGGCACTGTATATTTGTAGACTGGAGTCAGAGATCTGCCAATCCAGAATTATCCTGACCTGAACACAAGACCACCAGAACTGTCCGAAACTCGATCAGATGGAATGGAAATGCAATTTTTCTGGATGACAACCACCTGTGGAACAGCTGGATTAAATCCCCCGATCTGTCAGCCTCCACACTGCGCATGATAACGTGTCTGTCTGTTTAGTGTCTGGTGCTCATAGACACCTCCGACTCCGCAACCACCAAGGGAGGCAACCACGGATGTCCGCCCGTGTTTTAGCAGGAGGTGTGAAAGAGTTGCAGATGTGTGCTTCCATAGGAGGAATTTTCTCCATTTCAACAGCCAGTCACCAAACACCCTATGGGTTTGTCATCTGTGATGATGCTCATCTCTGTGAGCAGGACGTACCAACAGGTGAATGCATGCTAGAGGCGGCTGTGGGTGTCTGTGATGACATAAATGAACAGCATGTGATCCCAGTAGAGAAAAGCAGGCGTGAGAACCATTTCTACGTGTTTTCACTTCATCTAGTCATCACCACCAAATGCAAGATGTACCTCATACTTTGCAAATTGTTTCATTTCATTTTGCGCTGGCCTTACTCAGACATGATCATAGCAACGTATCAGTAAAGGACTGTCTGGTCATAAATCAACCCTTCTCAATGGTTATTAGAATGAAATCAGTTTCACTTCTAAACAATAAAACTGATTGCATGTAGCAGCATTTCCTCTTTTTAAGGGTTTAAGGGGTAATTAGTCCTTTAGGGAACCATGTTGTCCTCAATTCATCCCTTGAGCTTTCCAGAACTACAAGTAGGATAATAACCAGCCAATAACAAAGCTTCAGTTTGTCACATGGCTTTCACCAATCATATTCAAACTCTGTTTTCTAGGACTGTTAATCAATAAAAAAAAAGATTAAAAAAAAAGATAACACAAGAAATGCCTTTATTGTCACACAATGGGGACAGTGACAAAAAGACAGTCACATACAAGATTAGTGGTATGAATAAAAAGTTAATTTAAAATTAAGTTCTAAAGCAAAAGATAAATACCTTATGAGGAGGAAAAGAAAATATTGCACAACTATTGATAATACAGCATATTCAGGTATTAAAAATGCAATATAGAAAGACGTCTGATTCACAGAATGAGGCAAGAAATACTGCAATACAGACAACTGTACAAGCAAACACCTCAGAATAGCTAAAGCGTGTGCAAATGGACAGTGTAAATGGTTCATGATTAGATCAGGAACCCATGCAACAATTAGCATGCTTCTAAACACTTACTGAGTTTGTTTTGAGCAGCAGAGACTATAAAGTCTGCTGAAGGCCACAAAATGGACTCTACCACATTCGTAGACTACACAGTTTTTAATAATACCCACCTGTACACTGAAATCGCACAATGTCCATTTTCCCTGCATTGTTTACATTGTTTACATTTCAATTGTTTACATAAATCACCGCTGCACCTTATCCTGTAATTTACTGCAACTCACTGTGATTTTTCAACTGTATGCAAACGAAATTTCGTTTTGTACGCACTCTGTGCATACAAAATGACAAAAAAAAAGTTGTCTAAGTCTAGCAGCAGCTGGACTTTATAATCCAGGAATATGAACAACTTAATAAACTTGTTGGGAGCTGTGACGGTTACAGGGTCTAATAGCAGCCGGGATGAAGGACCAGTAGAAACGCTCCTTAGATCAACTGGGATGCATCAGTCTGTCATCATAAAAGAGCTCCAGCTCTGCAACAGCTCCATGCACGGGATAGGAGACATTGTCCATCAATTATACCATTTATCTTCCAGTCCTTCTGTCTCCCACCACCTGCACTGACTGAGTCCAGGGGGCATCCCAGGACTGAGCTGACTCCTAATGAGCTTATCCAGCCTCTTCCTCTCAGCTACAGATAAGCTACTGCTCCAACAAACCACACTACTGAAGATGGCTGATGCCACTACAGAGAAAGTCTTCAGGAGCGCCCCTTCCACTCCAAATGACCTCAATCTCCTCAGCAGGTAGAATCTGCTCTGACCCATCCTGTGAAGAGCATGTGTGTTGTGACCCTAGTTCAATTTATTGTTCAACCAGTGTATTTATGCGAGTCCACTATCTTAACATCAGTTCCCTGTATGTTAACCAATGAGGTGGGTCTTTGTCTGCAAAAATCCACTACCGGCTTCTTTGTTTTCTTTGCATTTAAACTCAGATGGTTCTGCTGGCACCGGTCTACAAAGTTCTGTATCCACACTGCGAGTCCTCATCTGTGACAAGATCGACTATGGCAGAATCATCAGAGAATTTCTGAAAGTGGTAACCTGGGGAGCTGAAGGAGAAGACACCCATCGTGTCCTGGATTGATGATTACCTGACGGGCAGACCACAGTATGTACGCCTACAGAACTGTGTGTCTGACAGGGTGGTCAGCAACACTGGGGCCCCTCAAGGGACCGTCATCTCCCCCTTCCTCTTCACCCTTTTCACCTCAGACTTCAACAACTGCACTGAGTCCTGTTACCTTCAGAAGTTTTCTGATGACTCAGCAATAGTTGGCTGCATTGAAGAGGGTGATGAGAGTGAATATAGGACAGCGGTGGGCAACTTTGTCACTTGGAGTGAGCAGAGAGGAGGATGCTGTCCAGGCTAAAGTGCATCTTAGACAATGCCTCACACCCTCTCTATGACACATTGAACCAGCAGATGAGCTCTTTTAGCAGAAGGCTCCTCTCCTCTGTAACTGTAATTAATGCATTCTTTGCACTGTTCTGCACAAGTCACCATTGCTTCACTTGGATTCCCAAGGTGAAGTGATATGACTATCGTGATATGGTAATACCTTGTGTGGAATGTTGTAAATATATTTATATAACAATGTGTGTATTCTGGAGCATGTAACAAAAGTAATTTCCCCCTGGGATCATTAAAGTATGTCTGAATCTGAATCTGAAGTCCGCAGAGTAGAGGGTATATGGTGCCAGACGGTTCCCTGCGGTGCTTCCATACTGCAGACAACCTGTAAGAGACTTACCCGGGTGTCCTCACATACTGCAGTCGACCAGTGAGGTAATCCAGTCTCCACTGGGACAGGTGGTGGTCCGCTCCTGAATACTCCAACTTGTTATTCAGAAGTTGTTAATCGCAAATATGTCTAAAAAAATGAATGAAGTCAGCTTATAAAAAGATAATTTAAGTCGTGAATTAAGTCATCAATTCAGCAAACTTTACTTTTATTGGTGTTTATTGTTGTTTTACATTTAATATACTTTTAGAAAGCTGTGAAATAAAAACATTAGATGTGCTTAATGTGAGCAACAATTTTCAGACCCAGAAGCAGGCCTCCTGCACAACCAGCAAGGATCAGCATAGTCAAAACAAAATGCATTCACATGTACCATCATATCACACATGGTGACATGCTAGCACTCTGCTCTTTTGTTTAGTGTTTTTTTTTTGTTTGTTTTTTTTGTTTTTTTAGGGGCCAACACTCTGCACTCCTACAGCAGCTCAACCAGCTCCCACCTTTCTTTCCTTTTTTATATAGTCCGTTGCATTTATGCGTACACATTTTTACAATTTCAAATCAGCCTACTCAGTTGCACATTTCATTTAATATGAGCATGCAGTTTTAATACCAGTACAGTATTTAGTATCTTCTTTTGTACTTTTTCCCATACTTGCTGCTGATACAGCCACCCTCCTCCGTATGATTACAGCCCAAAAATAATCAAATGTATTTTACGTCCTAATGCACATGTTTAAGAATTTTGAATTCTCTTACATTTTCTGTTCATAAACATTTCAAAGCAAATTCAAAAGTGAGCTCAGTCCTCATAATGGCCAATGTGACCCCATAGACTCATGAATTGGCCACAAACCAGCACACAAGTGTGTGTGTACCAGGGCCTGCCAGCACACACCAAGGATCACGTTCAAAGAACTATGCTGCCATCTAGTGGTCAGATTCTAATAGCAGCCCTTACATCTGCCGTATATGCTATATTGAACTGAATGATCTCTACTTATTTTAGAATCAGTCTGACAGTATAAATATTGTAAATACATCTCGGCAGTAACAAGTTCTGACATCTGGACACTGGGGGAAAAATCAAGAACCCTGGTGGGCTCCGTGCTGAGCTTGAGGCCCTAAGCAGAAGCCAAGGTTGCTTCTGCCTTGGCCTGTCTCTCCATTGCTTTAAAGAGTAGGTCCTCCAGCTTAAATTTGTTTGCTTGAATCTCTCAAACAAATGAAGCAGGGGGATGTGATCATGAAGCCTGTTTTGTAACTGCCAGGAACGGCAGTCCTTGAACGACCTTCGGTGAGAAAACATAACAGCCTTCTGATTTAAAAATTAGGTATGTTCTCTCAAACAGAAGTCGTGTTTTTATTAACTTTGCTCCAGGATGCCTCCACACTATTTTACTGGTCACCTGTCCCTAATTTCCTTACTTGTGATAAAGTCATATTTTAGAAACATCACTGGCTAAAACTGCCTGATTTCTTGAACACTGCTGCATCCTAGTGGTTCAATGGATCATAAATCATCCTTTAAAGTTAATCAGCAGAGAAACATTACATCAAGGATAATGTCTCTGGATTGCCTCTGAGTGCTCTTTAATCGTACAGCAGTCAGGCGGATAGGGGCATCATCTGGTTATTTATGGTTTGGGGAGATACAGAGGACCTACAAGTGTGCCTTCTGAACAGTAATTTATCTTTATAAGTGGAGATCCCTCTTTAAAATCCCTGCTGCTGCTGGAAAACAGACAGTGTTTTTTTTTTTTTTCCAGAGATAACACTCTCAGAAGAGTAAAGCTAATTGGCAACAAATCTAAAAATCTTTCTGAGATCCAATGGGAGCCATTTTTCTTTGGAGGAGACTTATTAAAGAAGACAGACAAGAGCTCCTCTCGTCAGGTTGTGAGTTGATCTGCATATATTGAGTAAGAGGCAGAGCTCATCTATCTAATCCCCAGACTCTTGCCTTCCTCTCTCTTTACCTCTCCTTTGCCCAGTAAGTCTTGCACAGCAGCACATCCAGACATGCTGTTGTTAAAAGTGTCCAAGGACTTTTTGAATTTATGTATTTATGTTCTTTTAACGTTTTCTAATTTTGTTTGTTACAGCAGACTTCTAAGTATTTCACTGGGATTTGATGTGATAGAAGCAGGGTAGAAGGCAACTGTAAAGGAAATTGATACGTGGTTTCAAATATTTGTATCTTTTCTTTGTGCTTTGCAAATTAAATTCCAATCCTTGGAAAACAACCTTTTAGAAGCTTCAAAAGGTTTGAGACGGGACCAGAGGTTCACCTTCTAGCAAGGCAACAACCCTAACCCTCCAGCCAGAACACTGGCTGGAGGGTTAGGGTTGTTGCCTTGCTAGGGTTGTTGCCTTGTCAGGGTTGTTGCCTTCCTATTTCCTAAGAAATAGGAAAAAAAACTTGTAAATGTGCAAAGCTCATGTGGACATATTGTTTCTTATATTTTAATTTGTATTCAGTCCCCTAGAATAAAAGTATTGAATACTAATGCAAGCCACTTTTCTGATTTTAATTTGTAAAGAATTTGAAAACCATGAGTTGATTTCCTTTCACTTCACACTTCTTGTGCTACTTTACATTGAGGCTGTGATGAAACAAAACAGGAAAAAGCTCAAGTTACAAAGTCTCAATCAACCTTTAGGACCAAGGCAGGGGACAGACACACACATCCTTGTTTTAAATATTTACTGAAGACTGTGCCTTGGCTTCTATGAGACATTTCTCAAAATGACGTCAAATTGGTAAATTTCAAACATCAGGTGCGCATGTGCCGCGGCCTCATTAGATCCGGACAAACGTGGGGCGGTAAAGCTTAAAGAGTTTACTTTTGAGTCAAACAGTGAACAGATCTGTCCTGAACATTGCCTCAACAGACATCTTATGGCAACAATGAAACACTGCTGGGTTGGATCCGTTGTGAGAGAGGAGAGGACAGCCTCTCCTACCTTTCTACTAATACTGTTTTCTTTCCACTCATTTTGAGGCCTCTACATTTGAACAAACGTTTAGGCTGTTCTTGTGTTTCTGAATTGATGCTTGTTGAAATGAAGCTCCTGGGTCGTCGTGATCTTCCAAAATAATTGATATTGCAGTTGTTGCCATTCTAGTTTGTACTCAGCTTGTCCAACTATCTGGAAAACTCAAGCTGTCTCCAGGCAAATGTCACATCATTTGAGAAAAGCCCCACTGACTTCTATGTCATCAATGGCCTTACCCTGACTCTGACTCTAAACCTAATTGTGAACTTAGTCCTAAACCTAAGCCCCAGCCCAGAAAAAAGTGAGGGCCAGAAAACGGTCCTCTCTTTACATCGAAGTCCTCACTTCACTAGTAAAATAACCATAAATGCATTTCATCCCTTCATAAAACTGATGAAAAGAGAAGCTGAAGAAAATGCTCATAGTTTCTATCATCATTTTATTCCTTGAGATAAAAATACTTCTTTTACACATCTAGTTCACTAACAAACACACAAACATGTTCTGATGCTCCATGACAACCTTCGACAGACCCATTACAGTGAGAACAGTCAAACAAATACGTCTAGGCCTTTAATCAGTGCTACTAAAGATGTGAGCAATCTTTTTGTTTTTCACCCCAACATGTTTATAGTGTACTCAGGCCCAAGACTTCACATGAGTAGTAGTCATTGTCATGCAGAGCCCCTCTGTGCCCAAATAGACCCCTGAAAGCTATTTTATAGTCAATTACATTCAGAAAACCTTCCCAGTGATTACACCAGACAGCGCCTATCGTCACAGCACACTGTGCACGGGCAGAAAATGACATGATGCACCTTGGAGAAGGACTCAACATGGTATGCTGAACAACAACATGTCTATGTATAGAGCGGAAGAATATACCAAACGGTATAGGTTACAAAAGAAGGTTGAAATCTTGCGTTAGGCATGATGGCTCTTGGTCAGTCTGAAGCCAGACAGCCTCAGACTGACACAGTTTACATTTATTTCCTGTGAAACAAAGCAACGGCATGGTTAAGTGCTTTTTCAATCCAGTGATCAGTCAAACACGTTTAGGCTCCCGTGGTGCTGAACACACAAACGAGACCCACAACTCGTGATATTCTGCTAGATTACGGTGCATCACACCTGCTGGTGAGATACAGAGCACAGTTTGAACCGTCACATCTCGGCTTCGTTCATGAGCAGCACGAGCGCTTTTGTGTTAAGAGAGTCGATGAGCAAGGCTCAGACCTTTTCGATTTCTAAGAGATAAAAAGACAATTTTAACAATATAGGACCTATCTAAGGGGTTATAATGCATGCAATGGAATCTAAGTAAGTCTAAAAAAACACTTGGTGACTGGGTAAAGTAATGACTTCAAATGTTAGAAATCTAGCTAACAGAGCACGGGTCGTCCTTGCAGGGCTTCATGTCTCCTTGCAGCAGCTGAATCATTACTGCCTTGGTCAGGTAGCTGGAGGTTCCTCTCTTTCCTAGAGGTGGTGTGTTGTAGAAGGCCTCCATGTCATCCTGGGGCAGACACAGTTGGGAACAAGGGGGTGAGACGTTGCCTTACAGACTCTGTGTTACAAACACTGGGAAGTTTTTCAGAGCATCTGAGGAGGAGACTGCTGCTACAACGTGCTGACGCTTCACTTTGCTTTACTACAGGATAAGGCTACAGTACCTGCTTCTCCATTCCTTCCAAGCGACTCCGGTCTTTCTGGAAGTCGTTAAACGCCTCCTTCACCAGACTATCTAGATCCACCTTGTCGCTGAATTCCAGCTCTGGGTTTCTCTCCAGCACTACGGCCACCACCATCAGCAACTGATAGTGGACAGGGTTGCAAAAGATAGTTAAAATACAAAGATTTATTTATTTATTGACCTTCTTTTGCTTCTGCCCTACTTGCTGCGTGCCAGGTGGTGTTAGAGAACACTTTTTACCTCCACAATGATTTGTCTGTACTCAGGCAGGACGATGTTCTTCAGCGTGTCCTCCACCAGCAGGGAGAAGTTCATCTCATACATTGTCATGTCAGACAGGGTTGGTTGCTGCAGAACGACAGAGATGATCTTAGACCGCCGTGTCCCACTGGGGCTGTTGTATCTGACAGGTTAGGATGCTTTTTTTTAAAAAAAAAAAAGGAGCCATTTGGTGTCTGTGCTGCATGTAAGAGGTTCAAACCATGTTGCAAGTAAACATCTTTAACTGGGAGGCAAAGATCAGTCTGACACTATAATCGCATGCAATGCCAATAAAGTGACAAATGTAGTAACATTCACCAGCCACTATGTTCGGTACACCTGTTCTAGTGCATGATAACACAGAAGACAGTAAACCAGAGAATCCCATAGAAACAAGTTAACAACTTAATGGATTTAGACATGGTGGTGTTGTCTTTTAAGGTAGGATCCTCATTAGTGCCAGACTGGCTGGCTTTATTGGATCAAAGAAACCTCCAGTGTGTGAAAGCAAAAGAAAACGTCCAGTAAACCTTAGCTAACAACAGAAACTGCAATTCGCACACACTCACCAACACTGAACAATAGGACAGAGGAAAAATGTTGCCTGGTCCGACGAGTCTTGGTTTCAGCAGCTAAATTCCAACTAGGGTCAGAATTAGGCTTGAACGGCAGAAAAGCAGAGAACCAGCCTGCTATGTACCGGCGACTCCAGCTGCTGTGGTGCAGTTGGCATGCCTTAGGCCGCTAGCATCGATTGCTTTAATACCACTACCTACCTATGTATTGTTGCTGACCACATGCATCCCTTTATGTCCACTTCCAGCAGGGTAATGCATCATGTCCCAAAGCTCAAATGATCTCAGTTCTTTGTGCTCCAGAGGCCTCCTCAGTCACCAGATCACAATCCAATAACAGGTGGATGGGCATCTGACAAATCTGCGTAAGGCGTGGCTAATAAAGTGGCCACTGAGCATATGAAGCGTGATGATGACACCTAGCAACATCTAAACTCCCCTGGCTGTCCCCTAAACTATAATGGGACAGCCAGGGAGCCGTTCTGCTCTATACCAGCAGACACGCCTAATCTCAGTCACAGCACCCAAAAGACCCCAATAACGTCTTGACCAAAGTCAGAGTGTTTCTCTTTAGTGGAGGGAGGCGCGTACCTGTGGGAGGTGATTTCCAGCCACCACGATACCGTTAGGGGTCCTCTCCAGGATCTGCCACACGCGATCATAAAAGCCCAGAGGGGTTCTGTTCAGACTGCCGTCGATCTGACGCCGGTTCAGCCAGGACCTGAGGTGAAAAGGTGAAAAGTTAAAGCCCTGTTGTCTCTAAAGGCATGCCTGTAACTAAATGAAAGGTGAAGGCATATTTATTTGCTGGATAACGCATCACGCACGTCTATTTCAGATTTTACCTGCCAGTGTGCTGCGGCTGCAGGACGTCCAGCAGGAGCTGCTTTATGTCGCTGGGGGAGAGCTGGTAGATGTCCTGAGGGGGCATGTCTCCAGCTCGGATCTTCAGCTCATGTTTCATGGCCTGAACGATCCATCTTCACATCCACATAACAGAGAAATGGTGTTAGAGACTGCAAATGTAACCTTGTACAGGTCCACTCTAAATTACCAGTTTGTTGTCAGCTCACAAATACAAACCACAGTTTAAGAGAACAGTACTCATCTGGTTCATTGGGTTCTGGAGATATCTAAACCACACATAGAATTCAATCCCATCCTAACAACACCACAAAGTTCATCCTTTGTTAGAACGTCTACAACTAGCCATCTGGATTGTGTTCCTGGGAGAGCGTGAAATCCTGAAACTGTTCCATGTTTGGTTTTAAAACTCACTAAACCCACTCTATTGAAGGTTTTCCATGATTTCCACTTAACACCAGACTATAAACTCATGATGCTGGGCTTAGCAGCTGTCTTTGACTCTGTTGATTGTTTTGTTTTTTACTCCTGGCTGGAGCGGCAGGTGGATGCTTCTGGTTCAGCTCTAATGAACCAGAACCTACCTCTCTGACACTTGTTTTTGCATCAACAGCAGTGATTTTATCTTTACCTCCAATTGATCTCAGCTCGGGAGTACCACAAGGCTTCAAACGTGGACTTCTTTCTTTTTCCTTCTGCCTGATGCCACTTGGCAATATTTTAGGCAAGCAGAACATTTTCTTTTATTCGTATGCAGAAAAATCCGAGGTTTATTCTCGACTTAAGCACAGCAGTGGGCAATCTGACCTAAAATCCAGATTTTATGTATTTTTTTCAGTTGCGCAGATTTAAAAAAAAAAAAATAGAGCCTATTTTATCTAAATGCAATTGAGATAGTTGTATAACCTCTTATCTTCATTACTGTGATGGCACACAGCGATGCCCTTTGGGGGCACAATTTATCTGAGTTTTACGTGATTTAACTTACTGTTTAGAAACACATTTTTAGTCACTGTCCCTCGACCCAAAGTGAGATGTTGACTCTGAACCTGTTTATTTCTTTGACTTCTTTTATACTCCTTTTGTATTAACTTTTATCCCTCTTGTATGTTTGTTTCATTTCTCTACTTCCAACTGACACGATCAGCATACATTCAAAGATCAGGGGATGATTTGTTTGTAACAATTAATTTCCAATGTACCCCTGAGGCTGTGTTGCTTTATTGATCGCATTATGGATTCCTTGCACAGCTCTACCTGGGGGTTTGAAGGTCACACATATGTAATAACGGTACTCAGTCGGGGCCTTTATGTACAGACGTTCCTGTTAAATGACCTAATTTCTGTTTAAACTGCAGAATTATACATTAACAGAGTCTAATACAGAGTGATTATACCAACTTATTTAAATTGAGTTATGGTCCTTTCAGGTATTGTTTCAAATGGACTAATGTTGCTACTGAAAAAATCTGCAGAACTTGCAGAACAAATATCAAGCTACAGATTTAAATACATCATAAATAATTTCCTCAGCTAATAGCTTTAAGAATGTAAACCTGGGGATTATGCCATTTCTCCACTAAGGTAAAATGTACTTTATTTCTGTTTCAGAGTGTAAGCACTGAAAGAATTTGTGGTTGCAGAACACCAGGTTGTCATCCAACTGGAGCCCTTCTCTGCTGGGGGTGAGGGAGCAAACATGGACGCTGTGTTGGTGAAATCCATTTAAAGTTTGTTACAGCAACACTTTTCCATAAGGTGTGGAGTGAATCTGTAGAAGTTAGACAGGGTACCGGCTGTGAAAGAATCATTGTTTAGACTTTAAAAACATATTTTTTTATGCAGCTGGGACTTCCCTCCCTTTTTCCTGCACACATTTGGTAGTAAGCATCGGTGCGGTTAATTTAAAACCAGTTCTGGTTACACATTTCAACACGGTTTGGGGTGACAGTACATCACTTTTAAACCACAGCTGCTATTGTTTCTTCCAATAAATTAAAGATAAATTATGTCTCCATCCATCCATCCATTCTCGTCCGCTTATCCGGGGTCGGGTCGAGGGGGTAGCAGCTTCAGTAGGGAGGCCCAGACGTCCCTCTCCCCGGCCACTTGGGCCAGCTCCTCAGGAGGAATCCCAAGGCGTTCCCAGGCCAGCCGAGAGACATAGTCCCTCCAGCGTGTCCTGGGTCTTCCCCTGGGCCTCCTCCCGGTGGGACGTGCCCGGAACACCTCACCAGGGAGGCGTCCAGGAGGCATCCTGACCAGATTCCCGAGCCACCTCAACTGGCTCCTCTCGACGTGGAGGAGCAGCGGCTCTACTCTGAGTCCTCCCCGGATGACTGAGCTCCTCACCCTACCCTAGGGAGAGCCCAGACACACTATGGAGAAAACTCATTTTGGCCGCTTGTATCCGGGATCTCGATATCCGAATCACTTCATTACCTGATATCGCTTTAGGCCATAGATGAGGGTAGGAACGTAGATCGACCGGTAAATCGAGAGCTTTGCCTTTTGGCTCAGCTCTCTCTTCACCACAACGGATCGGTACAGCGCCCGCTTCACAGCAGACGCTGCACCAATCCGCCTGTCGATCTCCCGCTCCATCTTCCCCTCATTCGTGAACAAGACTCCAAGATACTTAAACTCCTCCACTAGGGGCAGGACATCCTCCCCAACCCGGAGAAGGCACTCTACCCTTTTCCGGCTCAAGACCATGGTCTCGGATTTGGAGGCAGTGATCCTCACCCCGGCCGCTTCACATTCTGCTGCGAGCCACTCTAGTGAGGGCTGTAGATCACGCCCTGATGAAGCCAATAGGACCACGTCATCCGCGAATAGCAGAGACGCAATCCTAAAGCCACCAAAACAGATCCCCTCAACACCTTGACTGCACCTAGAAATTCTGTCCATAAAAGTTATGAACAGAATCGGTGACAAAGGGCAACCCATTATATGTCTAATAATAATTAAAAAAAAATCATTAAGCAGGTTAAAGCTGCAAATAGTTAATTAGCCTTTGTGCCTGAAAAAAAGGTTTCATGCATCAAACAAGTTCAGGCAGCTTAATTTGGAAAACATTTTAAAATAATTTCTAGAAGTGTAAGATTTAGATCCATCAGTGGAGAAATATCATCTCCCTGTGCTCCACTAAGATGAATTCAGCCTGAATTGTGGTAAGGAGCCTGGTTTAAACATAACAGAATGTGATTTGCTGCGTGACAAACTGCGCTGCTGTTGCTGAATAGTTAACAAAATCCTATACAGCATACAGCCCGGAGGCACGTTCAACATTTTCAATTTTCCTGATGACATGACGACTCAGTCCAACTATGGGAAAATTGCAGTCTGGGTAATTTAGAGGAAACGAAGAAAACAGCCTACTTACTGGATAAAGTCTCAGAGGCATTTAACAGCTATTGGTTTCTTGAGTTTTTTTATTCTCAGTTTACATGCTCATAATGGTTTATTTCTTTCTGTCAACTGGCTGACAACAGGAAGGAGAAAATAACACCTAACGCAAGAGAAAATCTCAACCGATCAAATATATGAGAGCTGTGAGAGGTTCAAATTCAGCCATTTTAAAGGCAATATCACCCTACCCGACTCTGATCTTGAGCATGCCGCTGAACAGCTCGGGGTTGTTGGAGATAATCCATCCGATGTGGATGACCAGCTCCTGTTGGAGGACAGCTTCTCTCTCGCCACCGTGGGGAGCGCACTTGCTGTAAATGATGCCCTGGATCACTCCCGGGGACAATGGGTTGGAAATCACCTCCTCCTCGTGCCCAAACAGACCCAGGGTCACCTGGCGATCATGTGTGAATACAGAAATGTGCACAGTGCTGTAAATCTAGATTGGTTCTCAGCAGAAAAAAAAGAAAAAAAACATGAAACAGTACACGTGCATCAGCTATAGTGCAAATTACTTTATTCAAGACACTATTTCAATAGGTCTTGTTACTTCACTTCAAAATTGGCCTCCTCTCTCAGAGTCACGTTAAAGGGAGAGAATACATGACACCTTTGTAGTTTGGCTCCGAAGCGTCGCAGGAAAATTACAGCTCGGCAATTTCACTGATAAGAGGACACGCTTTTATCTTGTTGCCTTCAGCTGATGAAATGCAACTCCAAAAAAACTTAGATGCATCATTCATCCTTACATCTAAGTGGATCTGAGCAGAGCAAAGAAGCCAAGAGCTGAAATAAAGCTTTGGATTCCAGGAAGAATCCACTGTTGGATTTCCATAACAATGTGAAATACAATCAGAACGAAAACTTCCTCAGATGGGAGAGTGCCTCGTTTTCTTTCTACTTAGCCTTTATTGTAAGGAGAAGAGCGCATCCGTCTCCAATTTTAAATCAGCTTTTCCAATCATGTTGAGAGGAGCCGACCCTCTTGCCTCATTGGCAATCTATATGCAGATTCACACCTTGAGCTACTTCAGCATAATGAAATGCCTAAAAGTGTTCAGAGGGGTAGACATGCAGCAAGATAACTGACACCCTTGAGAGGAGGCTAATCTGTGAATAGCACTTGACAGAAAAACGCTGAATTAAAAGTCATCTCGCATGAGGTGGTGAATCCACACGACTCATGAGTCACGGGGCTTCAATCGGCACATAGAGCGTGTCCACACAAGGTGCAAATTATAGTGCTGGGGGAGCGGCGGGGGTTACGCTGGTAGCCTTGCTGCAACTGCAAATACAGCCTGGATTCAAACACAGTCGACGTAAGCCGTGATGAGGGACACGAGCAAGCAGCTGGCCCAGATCATTCCCATAGGATACAGCATACAGCACGAGGAGCCTTCAGAAATCTACACGTCTAGATTTTCCTCCGTCTTCTGATCAGTGAACATTAAAATCCTTGGCCCAACATGCCAACAACAGCTTTCCCCCGACACCATTTCTTTTAGAGAAGGGGTCGATTTTACTCAGGCCCTTCTGTCTGTGTGTCCACTTACCTGCTTGCCTTGCACTAAAATACTAGTAATACTGGGGGCAAGGCTGTCCACTAGCTTAGTTAAGAGACTGGCAGCAAGACGGACAACAGACCTGATGGGGCGACAAGACACAAGAACATTCTTGAGATATTTAGGACAAGTAACAATTTACAGCTTGGACTGTAATATATACAGTGCCTCGAAAAAGTATTCGAAAACCCCCGTTAACCTTTTGACATTTTGTCACGTTCCGACAGTACACTTTCATGCATTTTGTTGGGGATTTTAGATGATAAACCAACACAATGTAGCACATGGAAGTCAAGTTGTTAAACGTTCGATTTTCTAATCTTTGGCATGACTCGAAAATCGCTTTTTTACAGGTGATATCCATCGCATCCGACTGCAAAGAAGCATTCTGGGAATAAATGTGGGAATAAATCTTCTCAAGAGGTGAGGCTCAGACAACTCCAGCAGACTTGCTGCTGCAATCAAAGCGAAACACGGATTCATAAAGCACTAATTTAAGAGGCAGGGTTGAAGACCGACGCATGCTACACTTGTCAGATAAAAGTAGCTTCAGGACTTCAGAAAAATCCCTCCCGTGGTGTTGGTTTGTCACATAAGATTCTAACCAAATACATTCAAGTTTACAGCTGTGACAAAATGTACAAAGTTCACTTTTGCAAAGCACTGTAGCTGTTTTCTTCGTATCCTTTGTGCATTTTCCAATAACACCCAGGCTTGCAGAAAACATCTCCAGCAACAAGGGATCCAAAAGGTATCCAATCACAAGGCATCGTTTAGATTCTGGAAGCTCCAATATCAAGTTTGCTCCCCCCATAAATATTTTAATGTTCACACTTTTTTTTTCTTTCAATTTAGCACTCATGAGATTCAATGCAGTCAGCTAGCTGCTTCCTCTTGTCTGCGGGAATCCTATGAGGGAAAAAAAAAAAAAAACATGGCACACTGAATGGCAGTTATCTAAACATTCACAAAGCCAGGGATTACTAATGACACACAAAAAGGAGGTACAACAGTGGTGGGAGCATGGGACAATGTCACGAATGGGGTCACGTATAAGCTGAAAGACAATTTGCTCTTATTATATGCTGAAAAAAAAAGCTCCTAAACGATTTGTGTACCTGACAAGTTACCGTATTTCGTGATCACATTTAGGAGGGTGGGGTGGGGGTGGGGGTAGAGCCAGAAAATCAACAAAACATTAAAGTTTAAAAGGCATGGTTCGCTGTCAAAGCGCTGATCCTTGGAAAACCCATTTCAAGCCTCACTTGCCGGCCAATTTTAGGTAAATGGGAGCGTATGCACAGCGGCGTACGGACGTCGTTTCCCACGAAGAAAAAACAAAACAACCCGAAGGGAAAAAAAGGATGCCGCTATTTCTAAATGTCACACGTATATTCCTGCTTCCTGAGATGTCGGCGAATTAAACAGCATACAATCGAAGTTGTCGTGTCAGGGAGCGTAACCAAAGCAAACGGCGAGCACAGACTGCACTGGCCACTGATGTATGAGATGTATGAGCTACAACAACCACCCACAACATTTAGTCAGTATTTGCACGTGAGGCCAGCAGCAAACCACAATTCAAATAGAAGTTGGACATTTTCCAAATGGTTCAACGCTCTCTACAAAGATAACAATTGTAATACATTTCTGTAATGCTAAGTTTAATTCGCAGACAAGTTCTTAGCTTTCATGGATATCCAGATGTGGAACAGAATTTTATTTGCTTTTTCCCCAACTTTTGTGAACTGGTTTGCTCAACAAATATAAAGCTCTTCCAGCCAAATCAAGTTCCTTAGACAAAGGCACGTAGGGTGAGAGAGTCACGGTCTACTTAATTTGCAGTGCACGGCCAGCCTACGAGCCACCGGGGATGGAATAGGGATGGGACAGTAGGAAAGGGTTCGGTCTGTGGGGTTTAAATGTGAAGAGAAAGCCAACACTGACCACAAGCTCAGCTCCGGATTGCATCCAACTCAAGGTTCCTGCGAGCGTCCTAGCTGGAGCAAACTCCTGGCTGTGTGAGCCAAGTTTTTCATCGAGCTAAAAGCAGTGACTGTATTAGGAATGAAACAGTCCAGGGAGTTCCCTGAAAACCCCGTCTTCAGCTAAATTAGAGCAGAGTGTATGTCGGCGATTTCACTTTAAAGACTATGTTGCATGGAAAGATTTTACAATTATAACTTCCTGGTTTTTTTGGCTAGGTGCTTTTTTATATTTCTGTACACTTAAGGATTGCATTTTCGTATTCTATTCTTTGCTGTTTTTAGATCCTGCAACAACAAAAAAATAATATTTTTCCTTTTTTGGCTTAAAAGCAAAATAAAAATGGGAGTAATGACCCCAGCGAATGGTGAACGGTGACAGGCCCACACCCAGCTCACACAGCCCTCTCCAGCTAGCCGGCTAGCTAGGCAACTAGAACATGCGGGAGCGTTTACTCCGTCGCCCGCTGAACTTTACCTGTTTCCCATGCACCAGAATTGTGGTGATGTGAGGCGCTATAGAGCTGGCAAACTTCTTGGTAATAGCAGCAGCATATCGCACTGCCAGCCTGCAGTTTATCCAGATCACGTTTGTTTTTCATTAGTTCGGAAAGTCAGGACAATGTGATTAAACAAGTTTCTACAGACACAAGATATAACAAATGCACCTCAAACTGCTTTCAGAGGAAATCTACTTCCTGAAACCATGAGAGCACTAACTGATACTGAATGCATCCTGGCTGATTATGTTTTGAACACCTGTACATTATACAGCATGTTTGTGTATTCAAGTGAGAACACCAGACCAAAGCTTTCTGCTGCCGGCTCGTCTGTAGATCCGCTCCAGTTCATCCATCAGGTTCTCTGGAATCACAAATATGACTTGTGGTCAGAAATCATAAAGATTGTAAAAAATAAATTTCATCCTTAAATTCATATAGAAAGCATGTAAGACTAATGTAATTTAAACATGAAACCAATGATTCCCCATTTAACGTCTCCGAGGGCCGATACGGTGGGCCTTTTACTGTAGATGCTTTCCTGCCATTTGAAGAGGAGCCATCAACGGGCCGCTCCCAAACGTTCCAACATGGTATTTAAAACATGTGAAATATGGTTAAAGCCAAAAACTAAAACTATCAGTAAAACAAGACCAATTCTTTCCATCACTGTTTGACAATAAAAAAATGTCTCCTATTTTAGACTATCTAGGGTCTCTAAAAGTTTTTTATTCAAGTTTTTTTTCTAACTGCCAGAATTATGTGGTATGACTTACAGGATAGTGTTTGCCTTTCTTAAAATTCAGAGTACACTGCAAAAACGGAACTAGAAATAAGTAAAATATTCTTTAAAATGAGTGTATTTGTCCTTGATTTGAGTAAGTAAATAAGATGCTTTGCCAATGGCATATGATTTTTGCACTTAAAATACGAACAATTCATCTCCATCTGCTTATTTTAATTATCTTATTTTAGGGGTCAAAATACTCATTCCGTTGACAGATAATCTTATTTACCTGCTCAAATCAAGGATTAAAACTAAGAACATTTTACTTAATTTTAGACCCGTTTTTGCAGAGTATTAGATCTATTTCGTCAGTATCTGGTAGAATTCCCTTTTAAATTGTGTGACTTGATTCCACAAGCCTCTCACAACGCTGATGGATTTTTGGCTCATTCTTCCAGACAGAACTGGTGTAACCAGTCGGGTTTGCAGGCTGCCTTGCTTGCACAGACCTTCTCAGCTCTGTCCACACATTCACTGTGGGGTTTGCGCTGGCCTATGAATAACATTCCTTTTTTGCCATCAAGGTGCTTTGTAACTAAATTGGCAGTTTTAAAGCTCTACTTATTCCCAAGCTTTCATTTCCTATCTGAGGTGCTGTTTCAAAGTTTGTAGGTGACGTTCTTTTTCAATGATGTCCTTTCTTCTGTGAAGTGTACCCGGCAGTAACAAAAACATGTTAATCTTCAGAGGATTGGATGGGAAGGAGCACTAGCCAGCCACCAGTGCCACCTTAGAACAGCCATTAGCATGTTTTACAGTGTTATTTACTATATATATATATATATATATATATATATATATATATATATATATATATATATATATATATAAACTTTTGTTTTTCACAAGAAATCAACGGTATCTTTTTCCATCATACCATTCAGGAAGAAGATGGGTTTGGTGTCCCAGAGACAGATATGGTGTTTATACTTGCATATTTGAACATTTGAAAAAGGGCACTTTCAGACATCTAGAAAATGTACCCAAGGATGAACCAGATATGAGGAGGCTTCCGATCAGAAACTCTCAAAATCTTGACATCATCATCTGGCTTTTACAAATAGTTTAAAGGGGTAGCTAGTATGTTACAGAGTGTATACAACTCTGAATTTGAAGAATGTAATAAAAATCAAAGTCCTTGTCTCATCATTCTGGCATTGAACAAATTAATTGAAATAAACTTCACTGACTGAATTAAAGCAGGAATTTTAATCTGATTCAGTGTCATTTGGTGAAGAAAATGTGACTTTTTCTAGTGTATTTAAATGTCTGCCGTTATCTGTAGATGTGTTGAAGCAGTCACACATCTAAGAGCTGCAATGCTTTCCCCCCTGAGGACCAGAATTGGGAAAGACTGCTTGAATCAACAGCATAAAACTTCTAATAGTCTGCAAAGATTATTATATAATTTCTCCTAAAACCTCCCGCTCCTCTTCCACTGTTCTAATTGATGGCTTAATTTGCAGTGTGTGCATACCGTCTTTGGCCAGGAAGTCTGGCCCTTCTCTTCTAAGAAGGATGCTGGCAAGCTGAGCCTGACTGGCCAAGCAGTCCGAGTCCTACAGAGAAAGGCAGAGCAGAGAATAATGAAGATGAACCTGGCATCACATGCAAAATGAATATTCTTTTTTTTTTATTAACTGAACTGCATCATACAATCATTATAAGAGCTAAGTAAGAGGGTATATTTCTAGTGGTTCATAACAACTGCAGTGTTGATTTGGATGCAAAAAGAAGTTAGACCATATACAAGAGTAATTTGTCCAAAATATCCCAATTGTATCGTCACTGATATGTTACTATTTAATCCAAAGTTTCAAATTAGATTTCTTATTTAAATACGCAGTGATTATCTGGATCACTGCTCTGTTGAACCATCATCTTACATGAAACTTCTGCAGGATCTCATAGGTGGGTTTGTTTTGCCATTCCTCCACACTGATCTCTGGTTGCTGCTCCAGGTCAGAGGCGTTGGGGGTGCTCGTTTGCCTCTTCACCTTCGAGTGCTTCGGAAGCTCCAGCTCCTCAAAGCTCTTGAACTCTGGGATCCTACGGACACAGAAAAGGACAGTAAATATCCTGGTTCTCCTAAACCCAAGCAGTTTGGCATTGTCACATTTCAAACACAAAAAAAACGCCTACCAAGGCCAGGACCTGATCCAACAGGGGCAACAAACACCATGTGACGAGCGGCACACTGGTGGTGGCTTAAAACATTACTCATGTCATCGAGACAATATCACAACCTTCAGTTATCGTTTGAAGAAATTTGTAACCGATAATTTGGAAAAAGTGAATGAAGGAAATTTCGGCTACAACATCTTACTGGTGCCTGAATCTTAATTTAAAAATAACGTCTAGATGAGTGAACTTCAAGATGCACATCTTGAGAATCAGGGAAGGGAGTTAAATGGTTAAAATATCTGCTGAAACAGGAAACAAGCTGATAAACAACAATAAGCAGGGTTTCATAGCTGGAATGTTTATAAAGATTGTCGTATTTCCATTGATTACAGAGAAGGTTATAAAGACTGTTTGCCTACCATATTTTAAATAAAATGTTTGAAAAAAAACAGCAAAATGTTGTTTTTCACAAAGTTAATACTCCTTTTGCGTTCTTTTATTATCAAGCCATGACTGCCTTGTTTCCTAATAGAAATTTTCTTCGGCCGAGTAAAAATGATTTTAAATGTAAATCTGCTGGACAGTATGAATCATTTTAGGCTGGATCATTTTTATTAATATGCTCAGTCATTTATTTATCCAGCTTTATAATACTGTTTTCAGTTTTGCAGACTGGCTTAAATTTGAAGTCTGACACTTAACATTAGTATTCTTATAAAAAAAACACATCACAACATAATATACTCTAAAGCTACTTAATATGCCGGTTCATATCTGAAATATCGAATTTCTAAAGAAAATTATTTTGCTCTTCTCTTACCGCAGAAATAAGAGTTGTGCACATGGGGAGGTAACTACAAAACTACCCTTCTTCACCTCTGACTAGTTTAAACTCTAAATATCTCGCCCAATCGCAGGTACCTTAGACCTTCACAAATAAGTCACCCTGCGTTTTCATGCTAGATGATAATAATATGATGCTGCATCCAGTAAAAAAAAACACTCTTAAATATGGTTAAAGCCCTTCACTCTAATTTAAAACGGGACACTCAATTCAACTGTCAAACATGCGGTGACTCCATATCTTAAGATGTGAAAAATGTCAAGTTTTCTTGAGACCCCTAAATAGTGATGCTATTATGCCTTTGATAAATGTGTTTGTTTTAGGCAAAACAGAAAATACACACTTTAAACCGGAGTTTTCTCTTTTACTGCAACCTGGAGCCCCACCATAGAGAGGAAACGTTCCCATTTAACGAGGCAAGCATGAAAGACTACAGGAAGCTCTTACTCTGCCTCATTGACACGGAGGAAGTCCAGCTGCTCCACAAATGCTCCTGATATCAGGGTCTATAGAGTTGATGGATAAAAAAAAAACACATTTAAAAAATTGTTAAATTACTATTCGGGTGATTTGGCTCACACCGTCCAAGAGATAGGAAAGTCATAGAGGCTCCATTATGCCTTATGTGCCAGCAGGAGTGCAGGAAGCAATCTTGTAAAAAGGGCTGTTAGGTGACTCAGTAAAAAAAAAACAACTGTTACAAACATGATGTAAAAAAGAAACAATAGGATCCAGCGGCAAGGTGCAACCCAGGTTAGAAATTTCAAGCGTATTAAACATGCACAGCTGCAGTAACACAGAACCTGGTGGTGATAAAAGTTGGAGGATCTCAAAAAAGGAACAAAAGAAACAGCATTTCAATTTTCCCTCCTCATGAGGTCCAAACGGGATATCAGCCATTCCAGCTGAAGTCAACTAAAAAAAAAAAACTAAACTAAGGAGCGCAGGAGAGGAGCAATTGCGCTCTGCTCCCCATAACAATGAGATGATGAAGAGCTGAAGTGTTTCAAAGCTGTGAGAGCTAGCCGTGAAAAAAAAAGCAAATAGGCAAGAGGAAGGGGAAGAAAACTTTAAAGTTAAAAAGAAAAAAGACCATGTGTGGAAGTCTCTGCTGAGCACCACAAACATACTCTGAGAGAAGTTAGAGTCAGAAGGCTTGCCGTAAGTTTGACAAAGAAGTTAGTTTAAGTTAGCAATTTTGAAAGTAGCTCTCGCTCGGCCTCATTTTCCTCTGAGCCTTTCAGCAAAGCTCCCTAATTGAGGTATCTTGGAGTTTAACTTTGGGTTTCAGAAAGGGATCCCAGTGAGAAGCGTTGCGGGAAACTGCTCTAGAGTTTCGGTATTAGAAATATGAGGTGAAGGCATGGGAGACACCCACTCTTAGCCTTTTTAAAAAAAGACGTTATCAAAAACACAGTGTAGTATTTCATATCAGAGAAAGCAACCTGGGCAAACACAAAAAACAGTTTTTAAATTTCATGTGTTAAGGAGAAATTACTTTACCTAATATCTAGCATGAACTGGCTATAATTGTTTTACAGCACTATAGAGACGTTTTGGTCCACACTTCTTAAAGACTATTTTTATTCATCCACATTGGTTTTTTTAGCAGATTCAGCCTCTTTCAGGTAATGTTGAAACATTTAAATTAAATTGAATTAGGACATATCACACCAAAATCCACCTTTTTAGCCCTTAAATACAATTTGCTGTGTACTAGGAGTCTCTCGGAATACAGAAAATGTGAACGTAGTCTGTTCAGGAGCTGCGTAGATACCTTTATATTCTGTTCAGTTTTTTTCTTTTCTCAATTTTAATTGTTGAACAGTTATGTCACATTATTTAATGCAGAGCTGCTAAACAAGGTCATGGACGTCTGGCTTACCAATTTCGTGAATCCTCAATTTTATTTTTTTACCACTGCGATGTACTCCAACTTGAACAATGCCAAAGATACAACTGGATAAGTGAAAATGTTTGGTTGTTGGGTGTATGAACCCACACAATTCATTACATCGTCCTCTAGCAGACATGAAAATGTCGGACTGGGTGGAATGGAACACTGCGACCTGTAGGGGGGCGAGTTGTGTAGTGCTTCCTTTAGCTTTAAAGAGACAACACCTGAACGAGTTGCTCTCAGATCCCCTCTTTTACCCTTTCTGAGATTCCCTTTAAGTCCCGACTTAAAGGGAACATATTATGCTTTTTAATGCCTTCCTTTTCACATTGAAATCATTGACTTGTGGTCTATACTTTGGCTGGGCCATGACAAAAGTGCTTTACTGTTTTTGTTCAGCCATAACCTGAGTGGACTTGGTGGTTTGCTTCCATCCTGCTAGATAACACAAGTTAATTTGGACTGATGGTCACAAACTGTTGGTCAGACATTCTGCTTCATTATTTTATGGTAAAGAGCAGAACTTATGGTTCCATCAATGATGGCTTATCATCCAGGTTCTGAAAAAGCAAAGCAGCTCAAAAACATCACACCACCGTCTCTATGTTTGACTGTCTGCATCTTTGCTAGCAGATGTGTTTACTGATTTCAGATATACTGACACACACCTTCCAAAAAGTTCCCTTTTCCACTCTCATCAGTCCACCAAATGCTTTCCTAAAATCTTTGGGGTTCATCAAGCTGTTTTTGGCAGATGTGAAAGGGACCATTGCGTTTTTTGTTTTATTTTATTTTTTGCTTATCAGTGGTTTTTAGCATGAAACTCTTCCAATGGAGGTCATTTTTTCACACTTTTTTTATTGTTGAATTAAGAACTCTGAACTTAACTAAGGCAAGTAAGGCTTGCAGAATCTTAGATGTTATTCTGAGTTCTTGGGGTAATTTTTGTAGGTTGGACACTTTTGGGAAGGTTGTTGTGTGTTCATAAAATGTTGTTGTTTTCTTTAGAGAGAAATAAATTCATTTTTTTGAGAGTCAAGTAATGTCTAAGAAATACCATGCACGGACAAGCAAAGCAGTACAAAAGCTGCTTGATTATTAGTTGCTTTGGAAAAAAAAGATCACAATTCAAAAGATTATACAAAACAAAGATACAATGCAGGTATTTCTGCTTCATTTACTAAACCTGTGAAGAGTAGGAATGCTAGAGGCAAAAAGCGATTTCCCACTGAACCTTTGAGAAAAATACTTTCACAGAGAACAATGAACACTAGAAGCTGTGCAGAGACACAATGACCACCTACTCAGTATAAAATGTATGTTGACTATTACGCTGTTAGTGACATTTCTAGTGAATGCACCTTTAGAAACTAATACAATCTATTACAGTCAGGGTAATGCAAGACTCCCCAGCTTCATTTGTGTCAGAGCTAGTCTTGTTGTGGAGGAGACACGGTGCACTGCTGCAACACATTTACGACACATTAAACTGGCATAGGGGAGATTTTTAGGAAGGTTGGAGCTTCTTCATCCCTCTGGTTCTGTCTACCAAAGTGATTGAAGCTGCTCATTGATTTAAATACCTCCTAAACTTTATTTCTGACTCCCTTTCTCAATATTTGAGACCACACAGCAATTTAAGCAGAGTTCTGTTGGCTGAGAGTCTGCTGTTACTTCTGCTGTTAACTCAATCAAGCTCTTCTAATTTTCATTCCAAATCTGATCCATTATAAATCGCTTGGATTGTTTTCGATCCACCTACCTGAAGTCTGTCGACGTGCACTTTGACCCCTCCGAAAATGCCTTTCTTGAAAGAGGCCAGCATGTCCAAAACCGGATTGAAGCGGCTCCCTCTGGTTAGATAACAATTTCAGGGTTAGTGTCTTGTCAAGAGGTTGTCAAAAAGTCAAGAGGTTGTCAAAAAGTTGCCTAATATTTTGTTGGAAATTGATATTTAGTGAAGTTCAACTTCACCCTAGATGTTTGCGGTGAAGTCCTGCTCTTGACTTTTTCTTTTCTTTTCATGTTTTAATCAGGTTTCTCTCTCAAAGGTGTTTACTTGCATTATTTACAGCAGGAAAACACTTAAGCTGTATGTGAGAACACCGCATGGCGGTCTTGAAAATTTTGCAAAAATAAAATATCAAGGTGCGTGTGAAAATCCCCAGGGTAAAGACTTCCCAACCAAAGATCTTTAGTGACCATTTTCAGCCTAGTGGGTCTGGTCGATGTGTTCCATTAAGACGATTCTTATGCCTCAATGGTGTTTCTGGCAGAACAGCTACATCACAAGGTGCGTCCAATGAAACTGATCACTGATCAGTTAGCCCCACCATGCATGCAGCCACGGTGCAACCCATACCGCCAACACCTCTCCTATCAATGTCAAAGGCAAGACATAAGAAGAAGAAAAAAATCGCTTTGCTCAACAGCTGGAAAGAGAGCCGTTATACAGGCAAGCTGATGGATAATCCCAAATCATTTAATGCCACCACTGTACAGGATCATTAAGGCTGCTTGTTTCACTGGTTCCTTTCATGGGTCATCACAATCAATCTAACAATTCAAACAAAACGTGTGCTAACCACGCAATCAGGAAACATAAAAGCTACAACTTCAATATCATTTCTTTAGTCCTCTGTCACCTGCTGTACGGGTCATCGTCCTGATCAATGGCAAACTAATGACTATCGAGCTGCTGCTATGAGCGCCCATTGACTCATTTTGGTGCTACAGTGAGGCTGTTTAAACGTTTGTAGCGCGTTTAACATATGGCTCCCTGGGTAACAGTCAATACTTGCGTAATCAGCCCACCGGCCAGGCTATAGTGATACAAATGAGAAACATTATCGCCCAATCAGAAGGCAAATACAGTAGCACCTTTCTGCTACAGAGATTAATGGCACACACAAAATAGGGGAAAAAAAAAAAAAGGTGGCGGGGGAGAGGGTGAGACATTTGATGGCAAAAAGCGAACTGGCTCTTCAAACGTTTTGGTGCCGGCTTGAGACAGCGGCAAAAATAGAGATAGAGTGACGCATAACGAGACAGAAGAAGAGAGCGCCTTGGCAAAAAGGATCACATAAAAGGAAAAGAACAGATCAGAAAGGTTAGTTTTGGGGTATGAGTGTGTGCGTTACTTGATGTTATCCTCGCGGATGAGAACCAGGAAGAGTGGACGTCCCTGCATCTTCCAGCACTGTTTGATGAACTGCAGGGCATTCTGCACAAACAACAGAGCATTTCAGGCCGACATGCTCCGGGTGTAAAGCGTTCGATTTCTTTTATTCCTGCGTAATAACTGAGTCAATGGCATTTCTAAAGTTCAGCCGCCTCTACTGTCAAGCTGAGTTTAAGTTGCAGATCACCTCAGGCGGCTCGGCGCTAAAAACAAACACAAGTTTGAAGTGGAAAGATCACAGTATGAGGTCTGGAGGAGTTCTGAAAACACGGCTTATCGCTGGATTCACATGCGCATGTTTACACTGAAGGAAATCTCCAACGTCTGGGAAACAAAGCCGTGGAAATGTGTTAACGTGTAAAAGTGGAAACGTGGACATTTTGAAATTCTGGAAGGAAGACAGAATATCTTAAAGCATCTTTTTTTTTCATCACATCTAAAAGGATCAGAATATTATGAATATCATGAAAATGTTAAATATTTTCTGTCAATCGTTCCAGAACCTTTATTTCTGACAATTTTCATGATCAAATCTTACAGATAAATACATGTTGTATCTCATTTGAATATTACATGACTACAATTTGAAAAAAAAAGCAGATTTAATGTATAACGGTTCTGTAAAGTCCATATTTTGGGAAGACTGCTGACTTGACAAATGTCCAAAAGACAGTCATTGACCCACTCCGTAAGAAGGGTAAGCTACAAAAAGTAATTGGTAAAGATGGTTGCTCACAGAATTTTGTATCCACAGAAAGTTGAGTTGAAGGAAAAAAGTATGAAAGGTTAAAGTCCACGAGCTAGAGGAAAAATCGCAGCCTTGAGATGATTGGATTAAGAGCCACACAGACCAATTCTTCACATGGGAAACAGATGTCACATTCCTCGTTCACCCACTCCTGAACCAGAGACAATAGCCCCATTTCCACTACCCTTGTTAAACCGATCCATGCCGAGCTCGGACCAAGCTTGGATCAGTTGAACCGTGCCGAGCTTGGTTCTGACGACCGTTTACACATCACCCTAGCACGGTTCCTCGCCTCCTAGTGACGATCTACGGTACTACTGCTGTCTAGGATTGAAGGAGGGACTCAAGCAAATCAAAATGGCGGCGCCTGTAACATTCAGGAAGTTATGCTTGGTTATAGTTGTGATATTTCGTTGTTTGTGGAGAGTCAGGCGAAGAAGGCAACCATTGGTGAATTTACTTGACAGAGTCGGCTTTTGGGAAGTGGATAAGACAAACGAACATCTAATCAGGGCTTACAGATGCAGGAAACAAGGACAGACGCTGAGGTTCATCAAACTGCTAAGCAGAATCATCACTGGAAAGGATGCTTGTATTTTTATGAATGTCTTAAACCGCAAATTTAGTCAGCTGAGTGTAAGGAGATGACGCGGTCTGCTCATGCGCTCTTTGTTATCAGAGAACCGAGCCAGGGAAAAACCGGACCGAGCCCACCCATCGAACTGGTCTAGATTTATCGCGGTCCGGTTGTGTCTGGCATGGTTCAGTTCAGTTTGCGATCCATCTACACTCGAAAGTTATCTCAGTTACCGAGCTCGGACTGGTCTCGGCACGGTTAAAAAAATGGTAGTGTAAACGGGGTAAATGTCAGATGATCCTGAACTCAGTTAAGGACAAAAAGAAGTGGACTGTTGCTGAATGGTCCAAACCTGTCGTTTTGGATTAAACAAAGGTTTACATTTCAGTAGGAAATCAAGGTCCCAGTCTGTAGGAAGAATGAAGAGGCATAGAATCCACATTTGAAGTCCAGGGTGAAGTTTCCACCATCAGTTATGGTTTGGGGTGACATGTCATTGAATGGTGCTGGTCCATTGGGTTTACTGAAGTCCACGGTCGTCTACCAGGAAGTTCTAGAACACCTCATGCTTCCCTCTGCTGACAAGCTTTATGGTGGACTTGGCACCGGCCCACACTCCCACAGGCACCAAAGCTGGCCCGGTGACCATGGTGGTACTGTGCTTTATTGGCAATTAAACTGACCTGACCTGATCCTCACAGGGAACATTTAGTTTATTGCCAAGAAGAAGATGAGAAACACCAGACACAAAAATACAGATGACCTAAAGGCCACCATCAAAGCAACCAATAGCGGCGTAGGTGGCTGCATCCCTGGTGCCCTGGATTGTGGCTAATATAACTGGCAGACCACTGTATGTGTGCTTTACAGAGCTGTGTGTCAGACAGAGAGATCAGCAACACCTGGGCTCTCTCACCTTTCCTCTTTCATTCACTACACCATTAACTTCAGCTACTGCTCAGAGACCTGAACTTGGTCACTTGGAACGAGAAAAAAATAACTACAGCTCAATGCAGGGCCAAAGAATTGGTGGTGGACTGAAGGACAGATGGGCCTGTAACCCCTGTTGATCTTCAGGGGGTCGGTATGGCAACCCTCCTCTTTGATCCTTTAACATCTGCCGGAAGATGCAGCGGATGTTCTGCGAGTCTGCGGTGGCCAGCGCCATCACACACGCTGTTGTCTGCTGGGGCAGCAGCATGAGGGTCAAGGACACTCACAGTTACAGGAGCTCTCTCAGCAACAGGCTCAGAAAACCGTGATGCAAATAAGTTGATGTTGCTATCAAGCTACACAACTCCAGCCTACCACAGAAATCACCAACACCCGCACGGCTAAAACATGAAATTCTATATCCGCACGCGCTCACCAGCCATTAATAGGTACACCTGCTCATTTCCTTGTTACCAAAAACGAAATAAATCAGCCAATCACATTGCAGCTACTTATTGAAATAGGGACCGGACAGGCTGGTCTAAGTAGCTCAGAAACTAAACATCTTCTGGAATGGACAACAATGGCTTGTGGATGTCAGACGTCAAATGAGAGGAGAGACAGGCAATAGTAGCTCAATTAACCACTAATTACAACCAAGGTATGCAGGATACCATGTGCAACACATGTGTCAAAGGTAGTGGAGGCATAATGGTGTGGGTGACCATGTCCATGCCTTAATGACCAACATTTACTGAAGGCTTATTCCTACGAGATAATGCATCATGTGACAAAGCTCAGCTCATTTAAAACTTCTTGAACATGAAAACCAGTTCCCTGAACTCCAATGGCCTCTTCAGTCACCAGATGTCCATAGAGTAGAGCAACTTTGGGATGTGGTGGAACGCATTTAGATCACTAACAAACCTGCAGCTCCTCTGTGATGCTGTCATGTCAGTAAGAGCCAAAAGGTTTCTGACAGTTTGTTGAATCTATGCCGCGAAGAATTCAGGTATAGATTCAAAAAGGGGTCCGAACTCGATGCTAATGAGGTATACCTAATAAAGTGACTGGTGAGTGTATAAGGAACATTTTCATTACTTTAAATAACTCGTGAATATTTGTAGAATTAACATTTAAAAGTTCTGCTTTCCATCCTCTTCACCTTTTCCGGCAGCAGATGTTGGACATATAGGAACAAATCTGTCTGTGAGACAAAGAAAACATAACTTTTTTACAAATAGCTATGATGAGCAGTAGTTTTTGCTCAAGCCCACAAACAAATATTTTAGCGATGTCGTCTGTGCTAAAAACTAGTAAAGTCTCAACGTAGAATATGCAGATCCCCATCTAATTAGGCCGAGATCAAGTGGATTAGTAGTCATTATTCTACGATTATTACATCTCCAACAATACTCTCTGTTTAAGTACAAAACATATCCAAGGCCCCGAAAGATGGGTGTTTGTCTGTCCCCCCTTCGTTCATGTCTTTTTAAACCAGACAAGGTGAAAGCATTTAAATCATACAAGCTTTTAAACATAAATGAAATGGGATGTGGACTCACCTTAATGTCATCAATTAGAAGCATAACATCTTGGGACAAGTAGAAGTCACTTAGATCAAACACTATTGGGTAGCACACCACCGTCTTGCCCAGGATACGATAAATCTGAGAGACACACACACACGTGTAGTTGCATTTGAAGATGGATGGCTCATAAGTAGCTCCAAATGCATTATTCTGGGCAGTGCATAAAACAAGCCATCAGTCCTTGGACCGGGGGGGAAGGGGACATATAGAAGTCACAAGAGCACGTCTGAGAAGTCCCAAATATAGTTCATCGTACACATGCACACACACCCACAGTTGGTAGGAAACTGATGCTGCTGATGATGTCCTCTGGCATTTTTCCATCTTCCCCATAAATGTTCCATTATAATATTGTCTTAGCAATGTGTTTTGGAGCCATGATTCATTTGTTTGCCATTGGCTTTGTTTCAGAGAGTTTCCACGGTACAAACTTGTTTGCTTGTTCTGTGACCTTCGTTCGGCAGAAAACTGTGAAGAAACCCACCTCAGATAGTCGCACAAACACTCATCAGCAGTGAAAGTTCAAATAAGTCATAAATATATACATTTAAAGTGCAGCATGCCTGTGTGAACAACAGTAAACCTGACATAAAATAGTACAACCAAAAGATAATTTAAAATTAAATGTGCCACATATATGCAGAATCTTAGGCTTAACTGGTCCGGGCTTTGACTAGGCCAGTCTAACATAAATACCTCTTCATATAAACTCTTTCATCGTAGCTCTAGCTGTATGTTGTGCTGTTGGAAGGGGAACCTTGGCTTTAGTGTCAGGTCTTTTGGACCATCTAAATCAGGGGTGTCAAACGTACGGCCCGTGGGCTGTTTCCGGCCCGCCGAACGATTTAGACCGGCCCGGTGACTAAATGCATTATCATTATCCAACAATGATAATTGAAAAAAACATGTACTTCGTTTAATTGAAAATCCTATATTGTCCACGAGGGTGCTATGTTTTTTTTCAGAGCAGACAACATGATGCAACACTGCATCGGAACTGACAGCAGCACTGAGCTTCAGATGTGGAAAATTGATTTTAAATAATTTCTTAATTTTTATCTCTTTGATGTATTTTGTCATGCTGTTTTTAATTTCCAAAAACAGCAAATATTTTTTTTTCAACATTGTACAATCACTGTGATCAGTTCATATATGTAATGCACTTAAATAAATGTTTAACAGAGTAAAAGTATTGTTGAAATTTTCTTAAAAACTCTGAGGTTATTCATAATATATTTTTGTAAAAGTGAAATTTGTTAATCTTGCAATGAGTTTACTTGTGCGGCCCCGTTGAGATCAGATTAAGCTGTATGCGGCCCCTAAACCAAAATAAGTTTCACACCCCTGACCTAAATGGTTTAGTTCAAGGATTTGTACCCCCACAGCCTGATGCTGCCACCACCATGTTTACCATAAAGATGTCCTTTTTCAGCAGACTTGTAATGTTGCCTCCCCTTTTTAATAATTTTGAATGCAAGCCAAAATCAACATATTTTTATTTGTAAAAACCTTCTTAAACCCTTCCATTTCACAATTCTGCACTACTTTGAGTTGGTCTACCACATCAGTATAAGGGGTGTGGCTATTTCTGCAAGACACCATAAAATCAAATCAAAAAAGGTGCTAAACGTGGACCATTGATGGTTTTTGCCTACATACGTCAGAGGATGTCAGAGTAAGGCAACAGCTGGGGTAGTTAAATGTAGACTATTAACAAAATGTGAAAAAAAAAAAATCACTGGTGCCCTCTTTATTTTGAAGAAAGAGAAACCCTTCTGGAAACAAAAATATTTGCTGCAGCATCTTTTGTATCGTAGATTTTGTCATTTTCTTCATCCTCAGAGAATTGTATTCAGATCAATATGTGCCCTGCGCATCAGTGATCTCCCTTGACCTATGCAGCAGAACTACAAATAGATGCACATATGCATTCACACAGTGGTTTGAGTGTGTGTGTGTGTGTGTGTGGGCAGATGTATACAAACTCAAATACCTTACAGGTCCCGATGCAGCCCACTGGCCTATCTGGACGCCCACTCAGACCCAGCTTCTTATTGACGGCTAGAAAGCGGTACGCCTGCAGAAACACAAATACCCGATCAGCGTGCGCAGCATTCACAGCATCCTCTCGCTGACCTTTCAGTTCACAGAGAAAACATCGTGCAGCACACCTTTTCCGCACCGATCGCTGTGATTGCATCTGTGCCAGTTTGAAAACGAAAACACCAGATTTCATTTGAAATGTCAAACGCCGGTATTTCACTCCATACAGAAATGAAAGCGAGCCCCAGTAGCTCTCTGTCCTGCGGATTCTGCCTCTCATACGCTAAAATATTGTCCTTATAATAGAAAGCAGCGAAGGATATCAACTCAGTGTTTGCGCCGAGAAATGCAGCAGAAATCAGAGTACCTGCACTGCCATCGGCTCCATGCTTAGTGGACAAAGGTGCCCTCATGAGCACCAAACAACTCAGATAAGCAAGAATGAAGCGACAGTAGAAAGAAAAACTCCCCTTTAACAGGAAGGAAACACGTCCAGCAGAACCAGGCTCAGTGTGAACGGTCATCTGCCTCGACCGACTGGGGTTACAGAAGACAGAGCAGAGACACAACAAGAGAGACAAAAAAGCACAGAAGCACACATTGATCCAAGATGATCTGTCTTCCCTGGATAATGTCACAGCTTACAGGACGGGAGACCAGGTGCACCTACTATAAAGAAAAAAATGACCGAGAACAAAAAGTTAAAAGCTGAAATAACAACAAGCAATGCAAATTCGATAACAGTAGGATAACTCAGCAGAGTGAAAGAAATAGATCCTGATGTCCTCCAGCAGCCTAAGCCTATAGTAGCGTAACTACAGAGATAGCTGAAGGCTTTAAACTGCATTTTGGGGACTTCCTGATAGTAAAGAATTACAATAGTCCAGCCTTGAAGCAACAACAGCATGGACCAGTTTTTCAGCATCACCCCTAGACAAAATATTTATAATTCTGGGGATATCCGAGGTGAAAAAAGGAAACCCTGGAAACCTGTTTAATATGGGATTTAAATTACATGTCTTGGTCAAAAATAACACCAAGACTTTTTACTTCATTACCAGAAGCCAACTTAATGCCATCCAGATTAAGTGATTGATTAAGAAGTTTATTTTTTGAGAACTCTGGTCCAGAGATTACAACTTCTGTCTTGTCAAAATTTAATGCAGGAAATTTAAAGTCATCCAGCTTTTGATGTCATCAAGACATGCCTGTTAAAGTAACTGATTGGATTTATCAGGTTTTATGGATAAATATAGCTGAGTGTCATCAGTATACCAGTGGAAATTAATCCCATGCTGTCTGTCATGCAAATAACACATACTGAGACCTCCCATAGATCGTTAAGGCACAAAATAAACAATTAAAGGAACCCAATACTGATAACTCTTCACCCAGTTCAATATGTTGCCCTTGATGTCTTAACATTTAAGTTTATGAATTTAAATGCTGTGCTTTATGGTGTCAAATACTTTCTTCGGATCTTGAAATATTCCAACTGTGTGCCGTTTTCCATCTAATGAGTTAGTGATTTCTTCAATTGAGTCCATTATAAGTGCTGGGGATAGGTGAGGTCTTATTTTCTGTTATTGATTTCTATTTATCAGTGAATTGATCCAGACAGTCATTGATGAGTTTTTCTAGAACCAATAATAATTTTTTCTGACCAATAATTTATTTATTTTGGCTCTAAATTCATGACACTCTAATCAGTTCTTGTGCTCCAAATTATGTCTGTTTACACATTTTCAATCTGGCTGGCCAGGATGATAACTAACAAAAAGAATGTGATTATCACACAAAATTAAAATGTTCACATGAATGTGAAAATAATTATGGGGAATGGCTGATATCGCAAATATGTGGCAATTTTTATTTTTTGGGTTTCACCTGTAACATTTATAGTTATTTTATAGTTATTAAGTGGCTGGAATCAATTTTCAAATTTGTTAATAGTGTGGTTTAATCTGACTAGAAAATGGGGGACAAATATTCACAGGAGAACCTTACAATTCACTGAACTTTGTCAATAACTTTGTCTTCTTATTTATTTTTCTGTATCTGTTTTTTGGTTGCTAAATGTAGTTTAATACAAGTTTATAGACATATTGTTTATGTTAAACCATTGCTTTAGTTTTACCATTTCTGTTCTAAGTACCTCTAATGGGGCGTTCACACTGAAACAGATTGAGGCGGCCTGAGCAGGGGATTTACATATTATCCCTATGCAAAAGGCGCGGTCAGGGGCGGTGAAGTGGCTGGCCGACACGATCTGTGCAGTTAGAGCAGTGACTTTCGCTGAACTTCAAAAATCGTCAATTTTCAAATCGCGTCACGGCAACCAATGAGGGACTGATTGTCGTTGTGATACATGGTGAAGGAGCTTTTTTCAAACCAAATATAAGACAGAAAAATTGATCTTAACATTGGATGAAGTGAGGAATGCTCTTTCGGAGTTTGAGGGTTGATTTGAAAAAAGCCGTTTTTGTTTAGCCCTCAAAAGGACTGTTAAATCATTCATCACTCGTCGTCCTCTTGTAGCTCCAGAAGTGACCCGGCCAGCCGGCGCTCCTGCGGTCGGGTCGGGTCTCTTGGTCTGCTGTCTCTCTCGATGCTTCTGTCTATGGTGGGGCACAGCCAGCTAATGATGACTAGTGCTCACCTATTAGCACAAACTGTTGTCTCTTTTTGGTGCAGCATCTCAGTTAGTCTAACACCACTCTCCTATATTTCCATATTTCTCTAATTTCTTAACCAATATTTCATGGATTATCAGTGTCAAACGCTTTCTTTAAGCCAGTGGTCCCCAATCCTGGTCCTCGAGGGCCGGTGTCCTGCAACTTGTAATTGTTACTCTGCTTCAACACACCTGAGTCAAATAATGAGGTCATTAGGATGACTCTGGAGAACTTGACAGCACACTGGGGAAGTAAGTCAGGTGTGTTGGATCAGGGACACATGTAAAACCTGCAGAGACACCTGCCCTCAAGGACCAGGATTGGGGACCACTGCTTTAAGCCAACAGAAAATTACTTATTGTCAATACTCATAATTATTTTTCTGTTAATTGGATAATTGCCATTGAAGATCTGAAACCGTGTTGACAATCTGTCACAATGTCATGCTTTCCAACAATTGGTCTTTAGCATTTGATTAGTTTTCATGTCACTCAGATAGAGGTGTGTCAAGTAGCATAATATCTCACTCAAGTAAGAGTAGCACTAGTTGGACATATTTTTACTCAAATAAAAGTAAAAAGCAACGAAACAAAAAATTACTCAGGATTAAAAAAGTATTCGGTAAGAAGGCTAGTCAAGTACTAAGTAACTAATTATAACATCTCATTTAATATTTAAAATTTAATAAAAGTAGGCGGACAGACAATAATATAAAGTTAGAAACAAATTATAGTTCTTAAAAGACTAAAATAAAAACCAAAATACAAAAAAAAAAACAATACTTAAAGAATGAAAAATTCAGGCACTTTTTAAAATTTATGAGATCAATACTTACAGCAGTTAATGTATATACAGTATGTTAGAACAGAGCAAAGTACTTCCAATAACAATATCAACAGTTTAATGTAGGTTTACTTGACCTCCAAATGGGACATCATATTATATTATTCCCAATAGATCCCCATTTTGATTTGTATTCTGTCTCTCCCACTCTCGGTCTCAGAATAATTTAGTTCAGAATAATTAAATTTAGATTAGTTTTTTCTAATTATATTGTTTAATATCTTCTAAACTTCTTTGACACTTTGTTTACTATGCTATGTTTTTTTTTCAAATATAAAAGTCCTTCTTTTGCAGGATTGTTTCGGGGTGGGGGGTCGCAAGGCGACATACTTTTTCATATTTCTGCTAATATTTTTTTACCTTTGTCTTGCAGCAAATCTGTCTGAGCCTCTGGTTAACATCAGCAAACACAGAAGATAAGCTTTGCCTTTTTCCCTATATTGATTCAAAGATATCCATATCAGATATCCACTTGTCTATTTTTTTCTAGTGTGTAACAGATATGAAACAACCTGTCACTTGTGTGACTGAACCCTGATATAAAATGCAGTACTTTTCTGGCTAAGGAGGATGCATAATCTTAATTTAAACAGATTCCAGTGTGTTAAAGCGTCAGTTGCCCCACATACAGGTCAGTATGCAGGGAATGAGCCAATCAAGGCCTCACTAGTCTCATTCCTCCATCTCAGAAAAAAACTGCAACAATTCAAAGCAACCAAAAGGGGGTGCTCTATAACTTTTTTTCTTCTTCCACCTATTTATTATGTCTGCGTGCTCTATAAGGAGGGGGCTGGTGCTTATCTTCAATGGGGAAGGATCAACAGTCTATCATAGGGAAAATGAAACAAACAACTAGGACCTGTTTCAGGTTTCCAACAGTCCTAATTGTAAATGACGCAGATTATTTGTTTTAACTGATATAACAAATTATAAATTTGTTTTATGTGTTATATTAAAGATTGTCTTTAGTCTTTATGCCTAATGTTCCTGATTCTTCCGTTTTGTCAGGACTCAGCAGGCAGTGCAGTTTTCTGCCGGTCCCCTCCCTCCCTCCCTCTCCCTCTCTCTCATTGCAGTTAGCAGGTGGGCGTGGTGCGCACCTGCGCCTCATTCAGCACCATGGCTGGGAGTATTTAGGCAGTGAGCAGATAGCTGGAGGACGCCAGAGTGTTAAACTTTTGTGGTACGCCTCAGTGACCACTGTCTCATGACAGCTTACTGATTTCAAGCGCTAATCTTCTCCCTCCTGTGTCTCTCAGGTTGCCTCATGCTCTGACGTCCCTGGTCATCCTCCTGGCTCTCTTCATCCTGGATCCCGCTCCAGGCTCTCCCTCGTGCTCAAGCCAAGTCCTCCCACTGCCTGGATCCCACCCCGAGGCTCCCTTGGTATTACCAAGTCGGGCTGAGGATATCCCCGGATCACCCTGGTTCCTCCAGCTGCTCACTGACCACTGGTCCCGCCATCGGTGCTGCTCGAACCTCGCCATAACTCCTTCAGCCCGCTCACCAGCCACTCAGTCACTTTTACCATCTCAGAGGAGAGACCTGCTAAACCTGTCTCTCTGCTCCACTGCCCCGGCTAGGTTTCCTGAACTCGGCGGTAAGCTCTCAACAAACCTCGCACAAATCCATCCCTACGGCACAGCCTAATCCTCTATTCTCTCTCCCGCAGAGCAAATCAGTCTAGGTCTCACGTCTCTGTCAGGCGTTCGCCTGTCGTGGCTCTTTCTCGTCACTGTTTTTCTGTTTATTTAATAAACACCTGAAACTGCTCCCTGTCTCCCGACTGTGTTTTGCATGTGGGCCAAACACCTAAAAACCATGACACGTTTTAAATAATTTTAGATTAATAGTGAATTACGGCAAAAAAGGTTTACGAGGCTTTAATTTTGAAGTTGGGATGCTTTCTATTTCCGATGAAAAGAAACGCTGCATTCCTACGTCCGTACCAGATGGTTTTCTGCTTGTTAAAAGGACATTACAGGTTTCCATGCACATTTTATCTGGCATCTAGCTGGAAGGCAAACAGGTATAATTTGTATTGTTGTGCAGTTTTATTTTTATAATGATTCTGAGTTTATTTAGTTATTTTTATATGCAAACGAAGTTTGAAGAAAGCTAACAAGCTAACGCTAGCTAATAGCATTCATCCTTTATGGTTTTGTTAGCCAAATATGAAACGTGGTCATATGTTAAGTGGAGTAATTTGTTTGATTTATCTACAGCTCTTACGGTGTATCTATGGTGTATTTTCATGTTTGTTGAATAAATGGGATGGAATACCCCACCATAGTCCATCAGTCATCATCGTGTGCGTCGTCTGAATGAAGTCTGGCTATAATGCTACACTAATATACATGTCTCTGGGCTTTTTTTGTGCAAAAGCCGGAGTACCCGGAGAAAATCCAAGTTTGGTGGAAGAAGTTCACCTTTAACTAACAAGGCTAATTTAAGTGAAGGGCTGATATAAATTCTGTAAAACGGTAAGTAAAGGGAGGTTTGAAGAACCTCTGCATCCAATGCCTTCTGCGTGCTGAATACCAATAACTAAGTCCTTCACCAGCTTATCAAAGCATCCTTTCATCCGTTTTATAAATGAAGATTTGTCTTAATGCCTGATTTTCTTTCTGAGGAGATCGGCCATTAAAATCCTCTAGGGGTCTGAAAAATGTTTGGCAGTTTTAAGGTTGATGTTTTGATGGTGGTGCGCTCGTCTGTCAACACATATCTGAGGTCTGCTAACTTCACACACCCACAAAGGGTCTCCTGCAAGAACCTCCGTGGCAGGGGTTTTCTTCCTTGTCTAACATTTGGTCATGCCCGATTTTCTGACATTTCTCACGACATTTGACTTTATCAGGAATGTACTTCGTGCTGTTGTGTGTCAAGGTTTCAAATTTAGATTGGCTTGGGTCGGCCACCAAATCTGTCTTACTGTGTGCACAAGTACAGGTACTTGTGCACACAGTACCTGTACAGTGTGCACAAGACCTAACAAGTAAAGCTTTGTTCTCAGTGTGAAATTAGGGAACTCCTTTTTTTCGGTGCAAAAACAGATTTGCGCAGAATGACACACCAATGACTCCTCCATATGGCATCAAGTTAATGTTTAGAAATTATTAATTGTTCTTACTGTACTGTCTTTAGTCCTGGTTTTATTTAAATGCAGAACTACCAATATTCAAACCACAGTGGAGCTTAGTGGAAAATAAAAATAAAACCAAATATCAAAAAAAGCTTACTGTGACAAAGTAGCAGATTTGTGATCACCTATGGCAACCTCCTCTGCGCATGTGTGAAAGAAGACTGAACCACCGTCTCTCAGCCATTCCTGATGTGCTCAGACACCTGCCGCCTATTATCACCGCTCCTATGGCAAACGAGTTGCTTTTTTCGAGGGCTAGCATGCAGAGCAATTTATCACCAGTTTAGCTTATTGTCCACAGGTTTATCCGTACAGCCTGTAAATTTGATCTCATTCAATAATACATGAAATAACCAACACATCTGAATGTGAGTAAAAACACAAAAGAATGAAAAGAGTAGAAAAAGAAAAACCTTAATAACTGACCCTTTTTCTTAAGAAAGAAAACATGAGCCAGCCAACCATGCACATGCAGAACCTGGTTGGAAAAAAAGACATAACGAGGAAAGGAAATATAACTGCTTATATTAAAACAGTCCCTAACTAACTCTATATGTTTCATTATATCTTGACAGCATAATACATTTAATTCCTTAGCAATAAAAATCTATCTATTCTCTTTGGTTTGCTTAGGCAGCTCATCCCATTATCAGAAATGCAATGCACCATCACACTAGCTATGGCTGCAGGTTTTTAAAGATCTCTCACCTTCTCAAACCATACACACAACTTCATCTAATCGATCTTCCTCGCAAATTAACCCATAATATGTTATAATGTCCATAAAAAATAACCTGTAAAATAGGAAACAGGGAGAACGGGGCTTTTTTAAGCAAGATTTTGATTCGAAAGAGGATAAGCACCAAGTTTTATGTGTGGGGAACAGCACACTGCAAATGTAATAGCCCCTCTCATTGTCGGGCGTCTGTTGGCAACACAATCAAATGGCTGCGATGAAAGACGATGTATGGTGAGCAAATGCCGCCCAGAGTGACCGCGATGGATAAACAGATTTTCTCAAAGAAGAAACAGCTGTCTGGCCTTCCGACTAAATATTCAGTGCGGTGCCCACTCTGACTCCCAATTCCATATTCCATCTGTGGCTGAGAGCCGCACCGCAGAGAGAGGAAGAGGGGGAGACAAGGAAAAGGTTGCAGGTATGACAGTTTAAAGGCAGAAAATAAACAACGGAGCAGCTCTTGTTTGGTGTAATAGGGATAATGGGGATCGAACAGGATGCAGACCTAGAGGCAATAAAAGGGTCAGAGTGGCGGATGGGAAAGCCACATTGAGAAAGCAGGAAGATCTTCTAAAAGAGACCAGAGGTGGCGAAACAGCAGCAAATGTTTGTTTTTAAAATGTGACGTTGAGAATAGGAATGACACAAGAGGTCTGACGAATGAGGAACGGCGGCAGGGAGGGGACAAAGCTTTGAGTGATGCATATGACAGAGGAACGCCAGATGACAGTGAGATGGTAGACGTCAAAACACAGACATGCAGATGAGGGACCATTTCTACAGGGAAAACCAGATTGTGACAACTGTGGTGGAAACGAAGGAAAACCTGCAGCAGAAGCAGCGTTTGGTGTCATAGACATGTCAGAACGACATTACAGAAGTAAGATGGAAAACCGTGGAAATGGCATTCTGCGCTGGACTGCAGCGCTGTCACTGAATGAATCTGCAAAATCCTGCCCAGTCAGCAGAAAGCCTCCAGTAGCGTCATGATGGCTGACTTTTTAGACATTTCAGAAGCCTTTAACACAATAAATCCCACATTCTTAGTAAAGGACCTCATTGTTTGATGGGAATCTCTGGACCTGTCTTACATATCGTACATCTAAAACCGAAATTATTTGCATATTTTATCTTTTTATTTCTGAAAGTGTAAAAGCCTATTTTGGCATCTTAATATGCAATTTTGCAATAAATGACACTAGTGAAAAACATGCTTGTACAAAAAATATTTTTATTTTTTATTTTTCCGAATTGGAATGAAAACATTCTGGTGCCATAAAATGTTAAACTCTGGCCAATAATGGCTAAATCACTAATCATAACACCCTGATGTATACACAATGTGTAAACAAATGTGTAAATAAATAAATATTTAATGCTGAAATATTTCTATTTGCCTCTTAAACAAAGATAGACATGGTATTAAGCATTTACATATAAAGTAATACTAATTACATTACATTTCAATAAAGTCACAAGTTTTATTGTTCATTTTTCCTCTCTCTCATACATTATATAATATTGAGCTTTAAAACCAACAACAATAATTTATTTGTAGATTTTTGCATTCTGTTTATATCCACATTCAAACTGTTTTTTAAAAGCCTGGAAAAAGGTTTTAAATTTCCAGGTCATTCCAGAGTCTTATAATTTGCTTCCAACTGGGCCAGGAGCTTCATAGCCTTGAAAGATAATTGTTCAGCACAGATTCATGTGCTGACACTGTAACTCCAGGTACTTCATCTGGCAATGTGATTCAGCCTTAGTTTGTCAAATACAGAGACAACAAATTAATAAGCATTAAGTACGGTTTATGGGTTGGTATGGTTTAAGCGGATTTGGCAACCTTAAGCATGCGTCTGTTTTGCTATAGTCTCTAGCATTCTTGAACTACGGAACGTGGCGAGGGTAAAAAAACAGTCCGGAGAGCACTGCAGGGAACAAAACATTTTTTTTAATTTTTTGTTCATATATTTTGCGGTGCTTCCATTCAGCTTTAATGAAACTTAGATATACCTAGAAGAATTTATAAACTGGTTAAGAAAAAAGTCTCATAAACTAAAGTTAGAGGAGATAGTTGCTGATCGGAGAGCATGGTTCCTCTAAACAGGCAATAGGTTGGACATTTGAACTCGCCCATCCACTCAAACTTCAGGTATTTAGACATCGTTTATGGCCAATCAGTGTCTTTTGCAGCTTTATCAAGTAATGAAATATTGCCAGACTAAAAAGGTTGGTGTCAATACAAGAGCCTGAGAAAGTCATTTACACATATCAGCCAAAAATACCTTGAACACCTTCAGTAGATGCACAGAGATTCTTAACAGAAGAGCTCGCATTACCCCTGTTTTAAATTTTGCATCATTTTTGCATCATTTACTTATCTATTCCAGAATTTACTTTATAACCCTGACTTTAGCGTCAGGGCCCTGCATGGTCAATCTCCTTCCCAAATTACTGGTTTGTTGAAGCCTGATGCTGCGACTCGAAGCCTCAGTTCTGCAAATCAAAACATGCTGGTACTCCTAAGGACCAGATATAAAACCAGAGCGGATTGCTTTTTCCAGGCTGTTGCCCCTCGACTCCTACAGAGTTTCTACACAGTCAAGAGTCTTGACTTCATTAAAAAGCAGCTTAAGACATTATTTTTCAAACGGGCTTTTCCTTATTGGGCATTTGAATTTAATTCAATAACATTTAATTTAATAATGTTTTATGCTCTACCAAGCCAATTGTGATTTTTTTTATAGGAAAGGTGCAGTGACAATATAGTGTACTTACTTTGTTCCCTTTGGATCATTCAATGTAAGTTAAGAATTAAGCTCACAACAGAGCAATGAGTATGAAATGGGAACATGAGCACTGATCATTCAGTTTTACTAGTTTTATTAGGTTGAATTTTGTGGTAAAAGTTAAATCTGAAGAAAAAAAAGAAGAAACTGATCTCGATGGATTTGGATTTTATGAGGCAATACATGGGGAAAATTAAGAGGAGGTGAAATGGTTAGAACCCCATAGATGATAGAAGAGTATGAGGATTTAATAGGGAAACTGAGTATTTGGAGTTTGTGTTTTGTGATTTTAATTTTCTTAGTTATTTGGAGTTCCTCTGAGAAAGTCTAACAGCTTTAGTAGGGTTAGGGTTTCAGAAAACCTATCTGATCTTGCTAACCTCTACGTTTAGCTCAAACAACTGTTGCAACAAAATAAAATAACTCTATGGTCTCTTTAGACCTCAGCACTACATAAACCCTTCATCTCCAAGAGAACGATGAGAAATGTAGCCTTTGGAGAACAATTCTGTAAACTCTGCAGTTTTATGGTTGCTTTAACAGCTTTACCATGATGCTGATCAATCAAGGTGACGAATCACTGTTGCGATCATAACTCACTCCGACGTCAATGCAGCTCCGCTGTGAGTGATGGGACAATTAAGAGGACAAACTTAAAGTGGACAGACTGATAGTCTGACAAGCACATGGACTGACTGACTGAACCAAGATCTATTGGGATGCTGTTAGGTGAATGCTGACTCTCAGATGGTTTTGTACACAAAAAAGGCTTTTCAAACATTCTAAACTTGTTTTTTTTTTTCTCCATTGACTTTTTTGTAGTTCGATCCTCCTGCATTTTTGTAGGCAAATAGCAACGAGTGACAATTTTCTCTCCCAATTTGCCCATAAGGACAAAAACCCAGCAAGGGCCACTGCTGGGTACTAATTAACTGAAGTCCGCTCAAATAGTCACTGCTGAACTCTCCCCTTTAAACAGTGATCCTAAAATTATAGCATCACTTGCTGTCATTTGAGCTTTGGATTTCTCTCAGAAATGTCCCAATAGCGGCATTTTCTCAACGCACCCAAGCAACTATTAGTTTGTGGTCAAGCTGAGCAGAGCGCAACTGAAACAGTCATAAACCTTTATGGGTTTTTCTGTATGTTCCGTCTACACAAAAGTACCTTTAATCAGCACTGAAATATGTAACGAGCCAAAATCATCAAAGACAATAAAGGTTAAATAAAGATAACACAGAGTAAACACTCACCGCTCAGCAAAAAATACCGTGAGTGGGGGAATACCGGTACAAGATTGTGTGTTTTACTGCGCTTTCAAGTATACTCACTGGCTGGTTGAGTGTAAAGGTATCCGATCATTATTGCAGAGTAAATAAATTCAGAATGGAACGTCTCTAATTTAATCATAGAGGGGGGAAAATTGTGGATGTGTATTAAAAGACTGACAAGGTTTTCCTTTAATTTTTAACAAACCGAAAGCAAGAATAGAAGTAAACAAATAAATGAGATTTTACTGCATTAACTCTTGGATGTAGTTTTGCTCCAGTTAGTAGGCCTGATTAGTTTGCACTGGCGGTTAAACTTCCTCTCAAGTGGAGCTAATAATAAATTCGAGACATTTCCATGCAGGGCCGTGTAAGCTCAGAAGAACAGAAGCCAGATCCATGATGAAATGTTTGGCTATGTTTCAAGAAAACTTAAAAAGATGCTTATTTGGAAAAGCTTAACATGAGCACCGCCGTACGTTAAAGATTAAACACGGTAAAAGCTGACCTCGGAGAGCAAAAAAAATATAATATTCAATGTAAGCAGCTAAAGTAAAATCCTTCAATCTTTATACACTGGAGGAATATTAAAGTATGTCCACTAGAAGAAACAACTCTTCACTTTTGGTTTAAATTAAAAAAAAGAAGCTTCATTCAGAGCTCAGTTGCTCTGCTCTAAATCTCCACAGTCTTCTCTTCTACTGCAGGAAGTACAAAGTGAAAACTCCACCATGTTCAAATACTTGACACGTTTTTTTGTTTTGTTTTTGAAGGATCACGCTTTCCTGACTGTTTAGAAATCGTTTTTCTCATTTGGTGATTTTGAGCACCTAATGGGAAAATGATCTGGTAAATAAAAAGGCTTCCTAATACACATAAATCAGAATAAGAAAAAAACAGTTTAAAAGGAAAATCCCTCTTAGAACCAGTGGATATTGTTTTAGCGATGACTGAACAGAAGGATCGTGGTTTACTATGTCGATAGTTTACCTTGACAAGCTCCTTCTGAGGCCAGATCTGGATGGGTTCAACTTGCTGAGGTGTCTGGGTCTGAATCCCATATGTGTTCAAAAACACCTGGAGCCTACAGAGACGCAGACACAAATTGTCCATTATGATTTGCACTCTAGAGCAATGAGGGTTTTACACGTTTGGAGCACTGAAACACATTCAGCATGACCGAATTTGACGATTCAATACTCATCATTCAGAACAAGTTAATTTACATGATGATTGCCTGATTCAAACATTATTTTCAGTCTGTTGATTCTGCTTAACCTTATGCTCACTTGACGATCTTTTAAAATATAACATGCATCAACTTACCCAAATACCTCTGAGAACTATTATTATTTTTATTGATTGATTTTACTAATACGCAATCTGTTGTTAAAAAAGCTGTAATGAGTGATATACGATTGTGCTCAACTGCTTTCACATAAATGTATGTTTTCATTTATCCAAATTGTAAAGGCTGCTTATAAGATGTATGCCTCATTTGACCCCATGCACCTGCTTACCGTGCTTTAAACTTGGCAACAATGCATTCCTCTTAACTTTAAAATAAATTATGCATAACAAATATTGGATTATAAGGAGTTCTGGGGGTTGTTGGGAGGTTCACAAATGCAGCTGCAGCTTAATTCATTCTGTCACTGCTAACTGTCCTCTGCAAACGCTTGGACAGGAAAAAATAACCAAACTATATTGGGAAGGAACTTCGTTCCGAATGTTTACATGGTGACGATTAGCATGAGTTCATTCAGTTTTAACCCGCTAGGTTGGGTGAACTGGAGGAACTATTCAATCAAAGAAACAAAAGAAAAGAAAGTTATTTTAAACATCTTTAAACCAGATTCCCTTGGACTAGAAACACACTTTCTACAATGATCCACCGTTTTAAGTCCAACGGCACCAGCTGTTAAATCCTTCTCTGCTAACTCCACATACTTCCATATAAAACTATACTTAAAAAAAAAAAAAAAAAAGGATAAAAATTTGATGAAATCTAAATCTGTCAGTCACAAAGCGTCCGTGCAGCAGACACTGATTCAGACCGGAAAGATGATGATGATGATGATGAAGCAGAAGTCCTGATGGGGGCCTTTTTAGCAGCGATCATGGAAGCTACAGGTTTTCAAGCTTCACAGAGTCATTTGACCCTGTTTAACACACACACACACACACACACACACACACACACACACACACACACACACACAGAGTCTCGCAGACGCAATCAAGCATCCATACCCATTCACACAAGTTCGCACAGGCCCACAATGAACAGAGTGACAGATGATGGTGTGATGGTGGAGGTCAGACTGAGCTCACCACCATTACCGAGCCGGGCAGGAGAGAGAAGCGGAAAATAACCCCCCTTTATGGCCCGCCGCCCATTAAGATGCACACATAGAACAGACACAGACACACACACCCTTTACCTCTGACTCTCGGCTACCAGGGACACATGAATCACCGCGTCGTTCTCTATGGGACCCTGTTAACAAGAGAGAAAACGGAGAGGATTAACAACAGGTCAAGAAACGCCGCATCATGCTGCGAGTCCTGTGCCGCTGCCCGAGTTTGTGTTTTTGCTAAAGGACCTCGAATCCATTTCAGAACATGGTTAAAGATTATATATTCAGATTCAAGAGCTTCAGCCATCCCCTCCTTTAATACTCATGTTACTTATGTAGCAGTTGCTCTTCTTGTCCTTTCTTACATAAATCTCTGATTCCTCCTGTTTTCGGCGAGGCAGCTCATCTAACATCAGCGGCAAAAGCAAAACATGAAAACGACTAATCAGGATGTGATTAAACCGAACGCGTGTTAGAGTGGGAGAGAGAGATAACGCAGAGGGAGGCAGCAGCTCAACTTAAAATTCAGCTCACTCCCTCCTATAGCAACAATGGGGTTTGTTATTGCTACCCACACGCTCACACAATTCTGATGAAAGTGAAATAACCAATAAAAGGTTGACGGCGAGGTACTTGGCGGGAGGCAAATTAGCAAGGACAAAAGAGACGTAAAGCGAAAGTCGGTGCAAAGATGGAGAGAAATGCTCGGCTGTTGATAGATGATCTGTCCTGCAGCTTCTCAGAGAGATGAATTAAACGGATGAGAGGAGAAAAAAAGATCCAAACTGCACACGAGTTAACTGATTCCACGTAGAAATGTCCTGCCTGTGCAGGGGATACATGGTTTTGGTTCTTCTGTTAATGACAGCATGGCAACTTAAATCAGTAAGTAAGTTTAATGAACAGAACTGGTCACTGCAGCTTTATAATTAAATGCCATTTTATCCTTTTTAATTGTTTTTCAACCAAATTAATCTAAACCGGGTGAAACTTTTCCTTATAAAGGCTTTAGACTGGGATCTGCTAATGTCCCAGTTTTCTACTTTCTGCAAGTGCAACCTCTCATTTTTATTTTTCTAAACAGCTACGGCTGAAGCAGTTTAACCTGCACACTTTCTGTGAATCCACTACGTTTCCTTGTGATTCATTCACTAATAACAGCAACACTTCATCTATAATACAGAAGAGAGAGATCCACCGCAAAGACTCTTCAAAGAGAGAGAGGGGAGGATCAAGGCTGCGCATATAGTTGGCTATTAGACACAAGTTCAAAAATATCCAAAGTTGCTTTTTATTGCAACATTAACAGCTTAAATAATTGAAATAACTCTTTTTCAGATGTTGACCACACTTCAGATTTATGGAAAAACAACAATCCATCCATTCATTTCCAAGGCTGGCCTGATTCTCTTCAGGGCTGTGAGTGTTTAGGGTTCTGGTGGCCCAGATGTCTGGAGGATGTGAGGCGGATCAGCACCTACGGACCCAGCAGCTGCCCATCCAACCGCCTTGAGTCGTACAGCTTCCATATTTTCAGCAAGGAGCAGGCCCGGTCCTCTTCACACTTATCCTTTATTAAATTTGTATAATTAGAATTAACAAGCTGCCCGTGGGCTGTTTGGAGACCCGACTACCTGCATCTGATTTTCATTACGCCAGCTTGTTTGTGATCCTGCGCCCAATTGCTCGTCTCTTAGCACACGGCATTGGTTATAATTAGTACTGACCGGCTGGATGTTCTTTCAGATATCGGTGCGTCGTTAATACATCAGCAAGGTAATTTTCTTCAGCTTTGTGGCAGAATACCTGAACAAAAATATCAGGTCTGTGGGAAAGCGCCTTGCCTTACGGTTTGAGCTTTTTGCACATTTATTCACCCTGCAGCCTCAGCATTTTTTGTATTTAATCATGATTTTATGTGATGGACCAACACAAAGCTGCAGATTAAGAAAGGAAAATGATTCATGTTTGTTTTGTAAATAAATACCTGAAAGGTGCCATATGTTTTTGTATGTAGTTCCATTTATAGCAATAAATAAAATGTATTTTCAAAAACTGCCTTTTGAAGTCACCTAATTAAATAATAAAGCCCGACTTTAGGAATATCGAGTGTAAATGCAGCTGTTCTGTGAAGGCTTCAGAGATCAGTTAAAGAACGCCACAGAGGTCCAGCATACAGCTGTGGAGAAGTTAGATCACAACACAATACATCTCCAGCTTTGAAGATCTCACTGAGCACGATTCAGTCCATCATGTCATCCATCACCAGGGAGAACAGCAAGGAAGCATCCAAGAGGGCCACGATAACTCTGGAGGAGCTGCAGCATTGGCTGCTCAGGATGGGGAACATATCAACAGGACAACTATTAGTTGTGTGCTCCAAAACTCTGCCCTTTATTCAAGAGGAGCCAGGCTAAAGACATCGCTGAAAGAAAACCAGGAAAAAAAAAGATTTCCGGTTCGCCATGAAAGGGACACATAATTAAACTTCCTGGCTTACATACATAACGCTTCGTGTGACTGAAAGCTAACACTGCACCTCCCCTGAAACCCACCATCCTCATATTAAAACATGTCGGCGGCAGCATTATGCAGTGATAACACATTTATTTAACCGGAACAAAGAACTGGTCAGAGTAGGCCAAACAGATGCCACATGGTACAGATTGTATCCTGTTTCTTTGAATCCCTTGTTTTCGCAAGAACGTATATTGGGCCTAAATTTTTTGTAAAAACGCAGCGCGGGGGGTGGGGTGGGGGGGGGAATCAACCTGCATATGACAATACAGTCACAGATGCTCAGGCTAGATAAACCCATTGCTCGTGTTGTCTGGGTTGGAAATGCTCGTTTCAGACATTTTCTGCGCTGATTTCTCAGACATTTAGGAGGAGAAATCCGAGACAGAGGAGCAGAACAGTTGTTTGTCGTGTACTGAAGCACAACGATGAATAAAATATACAGACAGTGTAGAAAAGACTGCAGCCATCTTTAAAACGAGACGTGGAGCGGTGCTTCTGGGATAGAAAACATGAATATATATATATATATATATATATATATATATATATATATATATATATATATATATATATATATATAGTGTAACACATGCTGCTGTTTTCCATTTTTCCTTTCAGTAGTAGTGCCATTTAGCTATAGATGTAAGTAAGTGGTAAGCAGAGCTGATCATCAGTGCACTGAGGGACTGTCCAGGGCCATTTAGGAGGCAGACAGCAGCTCGTGACTCACACAAGTCTTTCATCTCGCTCTCAACGTGGAGATGCATACACACCCAAACACACAGACACACAAATAGGTACAGATACAAACATGCCAAAGAAAAGAAAAAGAAGAAAGTAATAATTTAAAAAAAAAAGGAACACGGCAACTTGAGCACTCCTGCCAGCAGGCGCAGATGTTCCAAAGTGTTAACGGCGGTGGAGCACGGAGCGGGGGGGACAACACACGCATCAAACAGAAAAACAGGCAGCCATTTTGTTTAGCTGAAAAAAGGATGGAGATAACTACCAACATTGTTTTTATCTAGCATACAAAAAAATTAATAAAACAAGTAGGACCAAGCTGGGTAAAGAAAAGCATCTTGGTTTTAAAAGCAATAACTGTCTATTCCACTCAATCAGCTCTGCTCTGGGAGAAAAGGGACATTTGGTGAAGGAGAAGACGTGGGAATGCATCACAGAGATTCAGGGATGTGTGCTTTGTTCCCTTCTCTCTCTTCAGTCGTCGACACATGACTGCGCAGCCACAGGGAGGAAAAGGAAATGAGTCTTTGAATGTTTCTTTAAACAACCTATTCAGACTCTCCCTAACAGTATCAGTGTAGTGTGACTGAGCTCCTGGTGAGGCTGAGGGAGACGAGAAAGAGGAAAGGTGACAATAAAAGGATCCAGGAATGACCTGACGCTGTGCCCCGCTCAGTTCAGACTAAACCCTCTAGTTCAAGAACTCTACCTTCATGACTTCAAACGTCAGACTTTGAGACAAAGAAAGTTGCAGTCATGGTTCGTGATGATCCAGTGATGACGACAACAATCAGTTAGAGCTAAGGACTTGCTTAATGGCTTATTAAACATCACGAAAAGCATAAAGTGTGTGGAACTGATTTTCACTTTGTATCTGTGGATCAAACCATTCACGAACAACTCAAATGCACGCAAGGCCAATAATACCGAGCCCCCCAAGGGACAACGAAGGAAGCAAAAATTAGGTTGACTTTCATGAGATCCACCAAAGAAAAGGTTTCAAGCTCAAACCCTCCAGGGCCGGCATTCTGCAACTTCTAGCTGTGTCCCTGGCCCTACACACCTGGATCAGATGGCCAAACGGCTTCACTAGCATGCAGTGAAGCTCTGCAGAGCTCTGCTAAAAAACTCATAAAGAGTCTGGCGTGTTGAAGCAGAGAAGAGAGGACTGGGGTATGAGACCGCTGGTCTAGAGGCAGATTCTTTAATAATCTTCAATAGAAACACATAATCTCTACAAATAGGTTATACAGTTTGTAGAGTTTCTTGATTGTTTCAGTTATTATTATTATTATTATATTATTATTATTATTATTAGTAGTAGTAGTAGTAGTAGTAGTATTCAAGAAACATGAAACTGCCCTGTTGCACAAATAGGTGGAGCATTGACAAAAATCCTTAACACATGATCCACATGATACATTTATGTGACGTGTTGGAGTTGGCATGTTTTACAACATGCATAGCACCAACGATGAAACGCCACAAGAGTCAAGTTCATCTGAGATGTTCAGAGAGAAATGGCAGATGTTGGGAAACTAAAAGTACTTACAAATCCAAATAAATCGTCGGTGGGTTGCAGGGCCTCTCATGCACTTGGGCAACAGAACTCAAGCATGACTGAACGCAATGGTTGCGTTAATGGGTTTGCAGTACGACGGGTTAAACATTTGATGCTACAGCTCTTACAGTCAGCTAGCTCAGTTCTGATAGAGGACCTCTACGCTCCCCCAAATAAAAGAAGGTTGTTGTCTTTTTTTTTTTTGATTCAACTGTCTTTTTTTCTATAGGGAGGGATGAGGGTCAATTAAGTTGTTTTTGTTTTATGCCAAAAATCAAGAACCACATTTGCGAAGGGAAACTTCAAAGAAACAACTGTGAAGGTAGTCACACTGGAGATATGAATCCTGGGCGTCAGAACCTTTCAGGGGTACTGAAGGGGAGGGGAAAGCCTGCCTGGGCCAGCACCCGATGGAGGAATTCTGCTAGGCAAGGCAAGGCAAATTTGTTTGCTGTTCTCAGGCATCTTTCTGTAGATGCCTGAGAAAGCGGGACATTATTCCTGCCGCCACATTTAACAACGTGAGAGTTTTTAAATAAGGAGATCGGCCATTATTGACTGTTTGATAAATGCCATGAGGAACCTGAGAGTTTCTGCACCTGACGCTGCAAAGGTTTCAGGTACCGGAAGCTCATGGTGTCCGAGGGAAATCTGACTAACCAGGTCAAGACGTTGAAAACATGCAGTAACCAGCACACAACAGCGAGCAGCAGCAGCAGCAGCAGCAGCAGCAGCAGCAGCAGCAGCAGCAGCAGCAGCAGCAGCAGCATGGAAAAGCTCCCTGTCGCTACAAAGGAGAAGCCACGGCTTAAAGTTTAGAGGTCGAGCAGAAAACAAGCATATTTCCCAAAACGGCATCAGGACACCTACTGTTTATCAGTGCACCAGAAAAAAATTCTCTCATCTGAATACCAACGAGTGCTCCCCTTTTGAAATGACTCATAAATTAAGCAGCAGCAAGCTAAAACGCTGAGACAAAATCTAGACGCCTTTCAGAGGAAACAGTGAGGACGACCGACGCTCACCATCACTAACGTCCTTCTACGAGATCTGAATACGAGAACGAAAACGTCAGAATATCTGGAAATGTGGCCCAGAAAATTAAAAAGCTTCCTTTGGTTTCAATTTAAGCACCCAGCTGTGTTCCTTCTGAACAAAATTATATTCTTTCACTTAATAAAGGACTTAATCAACAGTTAAAATTACAGCCTGTGTAGCCGCACTCAATTCAAAGATGCAATCTGTCTAGAAGGCATTTAAGGAAATCTTTCTGCTGCAGACACACACTGTGTGCACCAGCAGCTGCAAAAGGTCATTCATCTTTCCATAGAACCCAAAAGCTCAGCGCTGTGAGCAGGACTGGCCAGAGCCAGATAAAATATGCTTGCGCCGATAATACTTTCCTCTATTTTCTGTTATCAGAAACAAGCAGGAGAAATACTACAGTGAGTGATGAATCCCATTCTGCAAAGGTTAGACCATGTTGCATTTCACCTGGGCGGCAAAGCTTTTTGCCGGTAATGGCTGCAGTTTATCACCAGCCTGCTGGTTAGCGACTGTTAAAGCTAAAGCTCCTCAAGCAAATGTTTCCATTCATTTAAGACCAAACATGGGATACTTTGGAGACAGACAAACAGCTCTCACAAAAGACTAGCATGGATTTATTTGTAGGTCCGGGCTTTGACTGGGCCATTCTGACACATGAATACGCTCTGATCCTAGGGGAGCGTTAGCAGCGCTCCCCTACATGAGTTACACATTGTGACATGTTGTATGGCTTTCTTTGGACAATTACTTTATTCTTGCCACTCTTACATAAAGGCCAGATTTGTGAAGATAATAGCTCAACACTGACAGTTGTTCCCACCCGAGCGGTGGATTTCTGCGGCTCCTCCAGAATTACTATGGGCCTCTTAGTTGCTTCTCTTACCTAAGTGTTACATTTCATTCCTCCCCAGGCACTGACTGGATCTATTTCCTGTTACTGTCGCACATTCACGGGTATCGCAGAAAGAAAATACGCAGGCATGTCACTCCTCAGATTTTTGAATGATTTTGAAAACCACGTGCCATTTTCATTTGACTTCCTTTGTGTCTGGTTTATCGCGTAAAAATAAAAGCAATAAAAACAGACAACGGCCCTAAACAAACAACCAGACATACCCCCCAGTGTGTGTTTCCTGCAACTTTAGGCATTTCTGCGTGACAGGAACAACACTATTGGTTCCTCCATGTCTGAACAGACAAACACAATGAGTAATGAATAAGGTCTAAGATGATGCACGTCGTTCAAGGATAAATATTAGAATAAAATATTCTACAGTTTTCATTATAGGGACTTCACAGTCCTACAAAACCAGAATAAAATGACCTTTTTTGAGTATTTTGTATGTTTTAATGAGTGAGCGTACAAGACGATGCAAGAAAACCTAAAAGATATTGGAACAGTAATAGTTTTCTAAACTGTAAAGGGGGCTGATTTGTTGCCCAATGCATAGGATTATTTGCAGATTATGGTCGTGACAAAGATTAGGGGACAAAAAAAAGCACAATCTGGCTTCCAGCCAGCAGAAGACAGTTTGAGACCTCAATCGACGCTTCCAAGAGGATGAGGAAACGAGGAGTGCAAAGCTCCTTTAAGAAAAACAGGACATGCTGTCGGGGCCACGGTACGTGATGCAGCAGCGGGACGGACTGCCGGCAGTTCTCAGCAGGCCCGCTGGAAGCGTGCTGCCCCTCAGAGATACGGCAGCGCTAAATTTGACAAAGTGAAAATCCATTTGCAGAAGAATGCCGCTGTGAGTCCCTGCAGAAACGAAATGAATTTCAGCTCCGCTTCATTTGACTTTTTCCCCAAAATTAAAACCACTGACTTGTGACACAAGATGGAAAGTGGATGAGATTGTTCCCTCCTTCCCTGCTTTATCCCTTTCTTTTCTTGGTGGCACTGCTTCTTCCACTTATTTTCTCCGGTTCTGCACGTATATTAGGTTTGTGAGTGTGTATGGTTCGTCTCTATCTTTATCCCTATATATTTCAGTCTTAACTCTTTTTATAGGGCGTCTCTGTCCTGTTTACCATCCATCCTGCTGGCTTAGAAAGAAATCATCACACTCCTGTTTACACATGTAACATGACATTTATTCTGTACTGACTACTTGTCCACGGACCTTTTCAGGTGACCTAACAGATGTTTAGTCTGACCTAGTGCTGAAATCTGGCTCGGCCATTCCAAAATGTACATCTTTCTCCTCATTAAGTTATTCTTATATTGACTTAGATGAACATAGATTTGAACTCTCCAGATGTTTTTTTTTTTTTGTTTTTTTTTAACATTCTTTCTGCTTGCTTGTTTTATTTCCTCAGTTAAATTGTGCAGGATGTATGCCACGGGAAACGTGGGAAAAGCTGTGAAATGATTTATTGTGGTCTCGTTTTTTTTGTTTTACTTCCTTCCTTCCTTTCCATACATCCTTACTTTGGGCAGCAATTTGTGCCATCAGAGACTCAATCTGAAGTCCTGTAATTTCAAATTAAATGCATTGGCTAAATTCATGAGCTGCTCCAGTAGAAAATGCCAAAAGGAAGGTTCACTGATTTCAGATCCATAAATCTAAGTTCGATTACTTCTGGCTTTCTCAAGGACTCGGATGTGTGGCATAAAGAAAACTCTTGAGTTTTGGATTTGAAATTGAATTATAGAAACTTAAGGTGAAAGAAGTCAAAGGAAATGAATTCAGTTCCAACTGATAAATTTCAACAAAATTTATCAGTCTTTTCAAAGCATTACACTATTTGCACGCTTTGCAGGAAGTGTTGTTGGCGCTAGGGGTGGGCGATATATCGAATATACTCGATGTATCACAAGTTTTCCTCCGTGCGATGGTTAAAATGACTTTTTCATGGCAAGATTGAGCTGCTGTATTTAATTCACTGTGAGTTTAGTTTTTCCCACATGCTGTAAACGCATCACTCGCTCCTCCTCCAAACCAGAAAGCGCTCAACGAACCCGTGCATAGCTAGAACTATGGCGACAGCGAGCGTTTCAGGCCGTGGTTTGGATTTCACAAGAAGGATGTCGAACAAAATGCGGTAATTTGCAAAACATGCTGTAACACCGATGCCACAAAAGGTAGCAGTAGCACAAATTTGTTCCACCTAAAAAGTCATCCAGTGCAAAATGAAGACTCTAGTAAACTAAGCGTGTTGACCACCCCCCCCCCCCCCCCCCACACACACACACACACACACACACCTAAGGAAACCTGAAATAAACCAGCCATAAAACTGGCGTCTTCTTTTGCTAAATCCCATATTACAGAAAAAAACATTTGTTTAAAATTTCCCAGCACCTAAAGAGCAATAAAAATATTTTTGAGATGCTCTGAATATGTAGCTGCGACTGGTCAGTTGATTTTATAGTCACAATACAAGCTTTTGTTTTTGGGATTGTCACTTTTTTATTATACAGATTTATATGTCTTAAGCACAAAAGAGCATCTTTTATTTCAGGTTTATTTTGTGTCAGATTTTTCCTTGGTGTTCCTTTTGGCCGCTGGGATGTTCTGTTTTTTTAAGGTCCAGTGTTGACCATGAAAGAGCTCTAATGTGACAATATTGTAATTTGTGAAAAGCTTCTATGTGCAGCTGTGGTTAAAAAAATGGCTAAAATAAAACATTTTATATTCATTTTTATTTTGCAATCAATTTTTCAAACAAAAAAAAATTGACACGTTATTATGAGATATGCCAATGCAACTTTAGGCACTATGTGGCTAAAATCATTTGTTTTTAAAGGTTATTTGAACATATAGTGATATATACCGTGTACATATTTTTTTATTCCTGTCACAAATGCCACAGATAAACTCTGCAAATCAACAACTTTTCCCAAAGTCCAAACTGAGATGCTTCCATGAAAACTCCCCCATCACAAAGAAAGTCAAAAGTCAGTGATGTTGAGAAATGGATTTAAGTGATGGAAGCCAAACGCCCCGGCATGAATCTAGCAGAGAAGCTGTGAAGGCAACTAAAGATTAGAAGCAATGGAGAAGATTCTACTGTCTAAAATCCTAAAGGACAATGTTCTGCCTTAAATTCAATACTTGAAAACAGCTTTTATTTACTAGGGTTATCTTTGTCTGAGATAAAGTTTTATCTGATGATCTGAAACATGTAATTGTGACAAAATAAAAAGCCAAAACTTAAGAAATCCTAGGCGGGGGGTAGGTACTGTAGGTCTATTTTCCTGGATAATTGGCAACACGTTCAAAACTCTAGTTTTGCGGCACTGCTTTGAAATGCAGCAACCAATTGGCAGACTCTAAATGGGTAATCTCAGTCAGTGATGACTTGCTGAATTAAACCTGAATTAAATAAAAAAATATTGATCTGAATGAAACTGTGCAACTCTGTTTCAAGGTCAGATCTGTCCCAGTGTGCCGGCTTACAAAGCGCAGCGTGGGGAGGGGGGGGGCAGCCTCATGCGAGCATCCCACCACAAAGGAATAAAACATTCAAAGACTTTCATGGAGTTAAAAAGGAAGCAGAGGAATTTATCCACCATGCGCTCAGAAAAAAAAAAAAAAAAACCCTATCTGGATGAAACCTAATCCCTTCTTTTAATGTTCCTGCACAGACGAATGACTCTGGGCTCGCTATCATTGGCCTTTCTGCAGCTCCAAGATTTAGATTTTGATGAGGGTATTTTAAAATGTCGGGAGGGGGGGGGGTGCTGAAAATAGAGGAAAAACCATGAAAGAGATGCTAAGTCATTTTCAATCCTGACAGTGTGCGAAGAAAATGTCTCCTGTGTAGGTTTTTAAGGCTGGGCTCCTTTCAAAAGGTCATCCGATTGGCATAAAAACGACAAGACCATGACGGGAGAGTTTCTCCCTGTGAAAACGGACGTCGTAAGACCAAGTCTCACTAAAGTTAGGGTTTGATTTAGGGAACCGCTTCCAGTCGGACAACATGGTGGCAAAAAAAAAAAAAAGAAGAAGAAGAAAAAAAAACGGATGAAGAGACAGAGAATAGGAGAAGGGAGGCGAGCCGACGTACGGAGGGAGGGTGGAATAACCTCCGCAGAGGAGAACCAAGTGAAGAATTGGATTGCATGCTGCTGACTGGTGTAATTGCAAAGGCGCCCTGACTGAGAAAGCGATACATTGTTCCTTAGCCTCAGCTCAGAAATATTATCCCCCCACCAACAGAATCCTTATGAGCGGGGAGGGGGGGGTGGAGGTGGGGGAATCAATTGATATTAAAGGCGAGCCACGGTACGAGCTACAGGAGTCTCAGCTTGTCAGAGCTGCTCTGCTTGATACCACGCCTGGAGAGCCGGGGAGGCTGGGGGAAGATAAGTGGCCTGATTACTACTGTCTGTGTGCGAGCAGGGGAGCATAATGATGTGAGCGCCGCAGCGAAAAATAAATATACATGGAGCCAAAATATGAATGCCTGATGGTGACAGGCTGTCTCATAGGTTTGTGCATGGCATGTTTTTTTCTTTCTGCGCGCAAAGGGAGACGCTGCATTAAAAAAAAAAAAAAAAAAAAAAAGTTAAATCTTCATCTTCTGCTTAGAAAAGTCGGCTGTTATTTAAATGACACAAACACGGGGCTGGGGGAAAAAATGGCTTGTGGTGACGCTAATCTGCCAGCGTGAGTTATTCTGATGAGTTTTAATGCAGACGTGGAGCCTAACAATGACCCTGGAACAGATCTATGTTCCCCGTTTCTGTGCCAGGCTGCGCTCTGACGTCGGCACAAGATTGAAAACGGCACGCACACACAACCACAATCTTGGGAAGCAGATGGAGCATATTAGGAACTATAATGCCTATTTTGCCCTCTACTTTTTGCAAGTTAAAACATACCTAACACAAATAGATATTAGGTAGACTCAAATGTAAATAGTAATACTTCGAGTTGACCTCTTGGTAAAGGAGTTTATTAATTGAATACAATAAATTTTGTATTTTTTATTTAATGCTATTGAAGTTTGTCTTTAATATTTACAGCTTGATATTATTTGTGCCACATGAGATTCATAGCTAGTTAAAAGTTGTCTGCAGTTGGGCTAAAAGCCGTTTATATTGCTGTTAATATTCTAGAGTTAAAAAAGAGTAGCAATGTTGAAACATTTTAGTTAGAAACCATTTGTATAGGTTATAAATGAATTTTAAATGGGATGCTGGGTAATCTTCAGAACGACAGCTTTAATGCATTAAAACAGAAAATGGGTTATTGGGATGGGGGGGCCTGAACGTTTTTCCTTCTATAAAAGGCGGTGCAACAGAAAACGTCTGAGAACCACTGCCCTAAACAAAGACGGACGACTGCCAACACCCAGGAATTTAGCAGCACCATAGCCAGGACCATACGGGCTTCACCAGAACAGGTTCCATTCAGAACGGGCCTCGCCATGGACGGCCAAAGATGTCGTGTGCGTGTGTTCGACGCCATGTCGGCCTTTCTTTTGGAAATAGACGTACGAGTGCTGCCAACATCACTGCACAGCTTTTTAAAGAGAAGTAAATGAGACCAAATCAGCCCCAAATGCTTGTAATTTAGATTGAAAAGCACTGAATGAAATCAGTGCCGTCATTTTCCACTCAATACGCTTTCATGTAAAAAAAAAAGAGCAGAACGAACCAAAGCTCCTTTAAGGTACTAAAGAACAGAAAGCAATAGATACTCCTTAGATAAAAAACAGTGATGACGAGTAACTCCGAGGGATATTAAAATAAAGTAGAAGCAGGCAGTAGACCAGGAAATGCCTGATAGATAAGGCAGCACTGAAGAAGACTCCTTAAGTGTCCGCACACCTCCACACGCTGAAACACAAAGTCGCTGCTGCAGCCTGAAGGAACGCTGCTCGCTGCAAACCCTCCGTTAGTGGAACTGAGATATTAATCACACCTCTGCAAACCTGGCCGGAATGATAATTTAAGCCTTTTTGGGAGACACGTTTGAAGCTTAACCACGGGTAAGGATGAAAGAAACTTTTAATGATTTATTTAATAGATTTCTTGAGGAAAAAAGGATTTTATGACAGTGATTCTAAGCAGACTGAACGGGTTCTAACCTTTACCCCTTTTCACTGACGCTTCACTGCTGATAACGTTTCTGTTTTTTCCCAGAATTATTTCTGCTCACAGACAATAACACGCTTTCTTTTAGATTGGGGGAACTGACACCTGGACTTTCTAGTAAAACCTGCTAATCTCCTCACTCCCTTCGTTTCCACTTTAATGTTTCACAGGGTAAAAGAAAAAGCGAAGACTAGACGAAAACAACTGGATCTTCTTAACGTCGTACTTTCTGTTCCTGGGCTGCAGCTCAGAAGCTATCTGGGGGGTTTAATCTCTCCCACTGGGCAGTCTGTCATCAGTGGGGATTTCCATTCAGTAAATTACTGTGTTCATTTGATGATTCGTCTCGCTTCCCAACGTATACTTAACCACCCCCCTGCAGTTGTTCCCTGGCTGCTAAGCTGAGAATAGCAGCGCTATTTGCTGTTTTCGCCAACACAGGTTCAGCAGACTAAAAGCTCACTTTCCTGTCTGCATGTCAATCTCCTGAGTGCGCTAGAGTCAGAGAAATGGCTCATAAGAAAAAAAGGGGTACATGCTCATGCACATGCTGGATGCTTCATAGACAGGCAGCAGGGCATTGCTGCCCACCTCGGCAGGATTACAGCAGCATACACCAATTAAATGGAGTGAGTTCGAGAGAAGCAAGACCAGCTGCAAACTGCTTCCTGGCTAGAAATGCAGTCACCAGGATACGGGCAGCTCCGAGATCTCTATTCCAACAGAAGTGCAACACAACACATTGGTGCTCACCAAGTCATAGCTTGTTATTTGTGAAAAATCTGCTGTTAAAAACATAGGAACTAAGAACCAACAGCTGAGCTTTGTGCAAAAAGGAAGGCCGAATGAGCTCACATCCCATATCCTAAGCTTTAAAGCCCTCATAGAGCACGGCTGTGGAAATGGACAGAGTGGACATATGCAAGCCTAGATGGAGGGGTGGGCTGGGCTGGGGTGGGGGAAGGGGAAACGCCTCAGTTTGTGGAAAATGGACAGAACTCGGCTGTGTCACCAGACCTGGCAACACACAAACACATGTTTTGAGATTTCATCAAATCAATTTGGCCCATTCCCTGGGCGGTGTCGCGGTTTATTGGATAAGAGCGAAGCTGGCACACGCAGGCACCAGTGCAGGTAAAACGCCTCCTGTTTTGAAGCCTCGCACGTGTTTACCGTCAGCAGTGACTATCAACAAGCAGCTAATGGAAGGCCAGATGCTGCCTTTCAGCACACCTGGCTCCGCGCACACATCCCACGTTCACCTAACACCCCGACTCTGGCAGCAGGAGACTCCGTAATGTGCAAAAGGATGTGACAGCCCTTCTGTGCAACACGGGCTTTGGCTGAAATGAGCACAACGGCTTCCTCAGGAGCCTCGCCGAGCCCCCCCCCCCCTCCGTCCTGCCCGAGGTTACGGATCCTGGCAGCGAGGCTTTTCCTTTTGTTTCTCGCCGATACGTTAACCTTTAACGGGGAGATGGTGTACGGTGGAGCTAGGCAGCAAAAAGGCTGACACAAAGAAACAAGAGGGGCAAAACCAATCAGGCACCTCTAATGGGGCGCCAGAAAGAGAGAACAGCTCGTAACTGGACGGGAAAAGCAAAGTTCTGTCTGAGGCACAAACAAACTCTCAACTTTTAGAGGAGTTCACGGGAGTGTATTGGTAAGAGTGTAAGAAGAGGCTGCATTAGAGGTGTGTGTGTGTGTGTGTGTGTGTGTGTGTGTGTGTGTGTGTGTGTGTGTGTGACGTCCATTTCCCTGCAGGTTAAGGTCAACGGTTGTCTCTCTGAGGCTTTTACTGTCACAGACCACTGGGCTCAACATGTCCTGCTCACCGCCCGCCTATTTGGCAAACAGCATGGCTAAGGATAATGTGCAATTCTGTGCGCGTAGGAACCAAGGCTTCGGAAAGAAAACGAGGAAACGTGTGCATGCCGGCACTAAAACGTGCGACAGAGTCTGTGGGTGTGGTTTGAACCAGACGGCGCACACGTAGGCTGGACGACGGTGTGATTTAGTGAGTTGCACATGTGAGTGCGCCCTTGGGACAGACATCCCGATGTCCACCTGCTTAATGCTGCTCAAGGTGTCACTTTGCTCTTTAGACATCGGAAATGTTTGGATTCTTTAGCGCTGCCCTGCCGTTGACCTGTGATGGAGCTCAGCTTTATGAATGCGGTGTCATTGTGCTTCATATTCAGCATGTGACTCCACAGGAATGCCACAGAAGCATGAGTAAGATAGATTAACAGGACCATAATGGCAAATGTTTTTCTTTTCTTTTTTACTGGAACTGAGCTCTTTTTGATGCTGAAAAAGCATCTCTGCGTGTGTGAGTTTTATGACTTCACCTTTGTGAGGCTGCAGGAGATGCTCTGCATGTGCACAGATGCAATCCTCCGCCGCCATGACGCTTCAGCAAGGCTTTCGAAACAACAACATAATATGGAAATAGTAGGACCGCAGTCTTCTAAAGGACGACAAAACTTAGAGATGCATTTTAAACATGCCTATTGAAAGTGAGATTGTGGATCTCATTGACGATACGCGCATTAATAAAGGTCAAATAAAACAAAATAAAAATGGCATGTCTTTATACCGTGAGCACTTCCCCGACCCATCAATCAAGAAACAAACCTGATGGAAAGGGGACACAGTACTGCGTTAGCTCAATTACAACTGAACTGCGCTGTCTCCGTTGTGGCCATAGCATAAAAAAAATTAACTGAGTGCCTTACCCAGCCAGTTGCCTTCCTGACCTGAGAGGAGCAATGTTTGGACATTTCTACTCAGCCGTTCTTAAGTGGGGATTTTAATTCTTCTATAAATGATTGTAAGACATCCCAAACAAGCAAACATGCTATAAAAACATGTTTGAGCTTTCCTTTAGGTCTCCATTTACCTCCTGCAAGTCCATCAGACAAGTGGGCACTCTGTGGCTTGCCAGCAGTAGTCTGGTGAGGCTGTGTACGGCGGAGAGCTGGCAGGGGTTAGGAGAACCTGCATTGGGTTCTAATGAAGGAGTTGGGCAGGGTAGTCAGCAGGCGGGCCAGATGGAGCAGGTTGGGAGCTGAAAGGTGTTCTGGTGAGTCTCGGATGGCTCCGCTGTGTTCGGGTCGGAGGAGGCGGCAGATTCCTATCCTGGTTTTGGTGTTACTGTTTTGTCGCGCATCGCCTGTGCTCCTAATGCCTCCTGATAATCATAATGTGAGGAAAATGCTTGTTCCTCTCACATCCAATCAGTGGCCTCTCTTGACCCAAACCTTATCTCTGATTGAGGACCGATGGCCTCAAGTCTGGACAGCAATTTTTCCATTAACCTTTGTGTCACACACCCGTGCGTGTCTGCGTGAGGGTGGCCGAATAAAAAGAACCGCCAGCCGAGCCGTTCCACCCCACAGCTGAGAGGTAGATTATTTTAATTCCCACATGCGTTTGGTGCCTGCTTGTGGAGTGGGATGTGCTTGGAGCGGGTTGTTAAATTCACTGAAATAGAGCAGAAATCTAAAGAGACAGAAGGAGTGAACGATAAAGGGTGCAAAAAGACAGAGTGGGAAACGCACAGTGACACTGCGAGGACGCCTCAAAAGCCGAGCACATTAAGCGAACAACGTCAAAAAGCACAGAGAGTGATATAAGTGAAATAAGCAACTAATTCGCATTCATAGCTCTTCATGTCTTCTCTGATGCGCCAATTGCTTCACCCCGCTGAGCATTATTGCGCGTTCATCAGCGGGGTGTCATGCCCCGCTACTTGGGGAGCATTTCATCCGACTCACCCACTCAGACCTCGGAGCAGCGCGGCAAAGAGCCACAGCGGGCTGCTGCACTTTGAGAGCTCCTGCAGATCACAGAACGCTGCTCCTGGCCATGAAGTAAAGCTGGATGCAGATTCTTTTTGGAGCAGCAGGGCCAGCCAAGAATATGGGTACAATCAATCATCCACATTCCTGATTGGTGGAGTAGTCAGCGATTAATTTAACCCCATCTGTGCTTTCTGTAGGCCCACCTGCGTTTTACCACTGCTTTACACGTCTACCTCACTGTAAAGGCCTCTGGATTATCGCATGCATTCTCGGTGACTTAAACCAATAGCTTCTGAAACAGGAGTTTAAAAAAATTATATTTTAATTCACTTATCAGCCCTAATTTAAAATCTAAATGTCTAAAATTAACCTGAACTGGGAAATTGTTCACAGATTCTTTAAGCGGCACTTTGTTGGCCAATGATACGGAATCCGCTCCAGCAGGATCATAAGCCAGATTTCTTAAAAATGGATGGAGTAGAGAATCACTTTCTTTTGTGCTTAAAGGCTTGGACCGGATTCAGGAAATTACAGAGAAATATAACTTAGAAAACGAGGACGCCATCAGGTATCCCCACATAAGGCACCACTGGAGTTAAAAACATTAGACTACAGCAACAAACAAACCTAACTTGATAACTATCTTTATGAACACATGTAGAGGTCAAACAAATGCAATACTTATGTCAAACTAGTCAACATCCTTACAACATGGGAAAAAAATATGGGTACATTGTACACTAAGTCCAGACGGGGGGGAAAGAAGCAAATATAAAACTGACACAAAACGATTGGCTGAACATATGGAAGTCACACTGTAACACTTTAAGTTCAGAAACGTGGATATAATTTATCTGGAAAAATATAACAATGTCCTTTAGATTTACTCAAACGGGGAAAAAACTCAAACTGGCATCTCTGAGCTGGGATACTGCTGGAGAAAACGATGTTCTGGGACTGTCCCAAATTGTCCCCCTACTGGACTGAGGTGGTAACTAACATCAGTCTTCATTTTAGTGTTTTGTTTTTTTACCATTTCGACATAAAAATAAATAAATATTTACTATAAATAGAATGTGCAGGTAGAAATAAGGCAATCGCCAGATATTGGTCGAGTGAAGTGAACCTTTTAAATTATTAAAGATAACTATTAAAGATTTAAAAGGAATTGTACAAGAAACTATCCATCCATCCATCAGTCCATCCATCCATTATCTGTCCATGCTTATCCCTAATGGGGTCGCGAGGAGTGCTGGTGCCTATCTCCAGCATTCAACGGGGGAGAAGCAGGGTACACCCTGGACAGGTCACCAGTCTATCGCAGAGAAACTAATGCTATTGAAACATTGATCTTTTCTTTAAGAACCCTGAACACTAAATGTGATACATATTGGTCAAAATATTGCTCCTCTCTGGATCAGCAAAGACTCGCTCCTCTGTCTGTGTAAAGATGACGCGGTCTCGTTGTTCATAATTTCCATTATTATTTTTGGATTTTGAACCTACTAAAAAGATCTTTGAATACAGAGCTAGTTACGGACCAGAAGGTCAAACCACTAAAGGGAATATGACTGCATGGGCAAAACTGACTGTTGTGTACCACATGTCTGCCACGTTATTTGACGTCACTGGAAAAACTATTTTAAAAAAAAAAAAACATTTATGAACTGCAATTTGTGACTTGTGGAACCCGTCTTTTAATTCTGCAACAAAGGAAATTATTTCAGTGATCTCTTTGGTTGGATGGTGTTGATAAAGTTCTGTTTTGCAGAAGCAGAAGAAGTGTTCACGCATAACATCGTGGAGGCTGAATCAGTAAAACGGGAGTGTGTTAAGGAATGTTGTTACTACAGAAACTCTGTTTTCATGCAGGCTGAGAGCTACAGCTCACAAAGAGGGAGAGAAGCAGGTGTAAATCATCCAGAAAGAAGACCAGGTAAGATGACCCTGACCGGAGACCAGATGATGGGGAGAGCAACACAGCAGGACATGGGCAGGCGCGGGTGCTGCACACGTCCCACCTCAGGGCGCAGATAATGCCACAGAATAATAAAAAAAAAACATGGTGGTAGGAGGTACATTTTCCTGACACAGAATACTGGATTATTTTACATCGAACTTCATTGCTTCATAAACCTAAAACTGCCATTTAGGAAACATAAGTTTAGAGTGGAATAATTTAATCCACGTCTAGTTTTAAATTCGAGCTAACCACAGATAGTTTAGAGACATCAGTAAAAGGCCCTTTACCCAAGTGCTGAATCGAATAGGAACTCCCACTCTGTGTTATCCAACTAACACCGTAGCAATGACGGGCAAAACATGTCTGCCGTGTGTGACACATACCTAAATGTACCGCTCTACGATGACAACCCACGCTGGAGTCCTTTAGCTGTCGCCCAGCGCTAGAAGACGGGGCGCTGAGCAACCCTCCCGTTTTCCCCCTGAGTCAGGATTGTGAGAATGAAACCAGCCAACACTCAGCCGCAGTTTAATTATCTGTTGTTTCTCAACGCACGTAGAGAACTGACACATGGAAGATGATGCACCACACAGCGGTATGTCCAAGGAAACGTACCCGTCGAGAGCTGGCACACAGTGGCGCCATGCTTGTGTCGAGGCTCCTGCTCTGCCTCAATGCTACCGAATCTGCAGAATCTGCATTTAGATAGCAGACATCAGTGCTGGTAAACAATGGAGACGACGCCGTCTCCACAGCTTCTTGCAGTGCACTGAAGTTATAAAACCAGCACTAATGTGGTTCTATATGATGCTTCAGGAGCAGAATATCACAGAGACAGTTTTTGATAATAGTCATTGTGAATTACTTCCACTAACTGTCGCAGCCCTATGAATCATTTTACATTTACTGTGTATTTTCTCTAATTCAGAGCCAAAAGCATGCACAAAAGCTAAATTACAGCATACATAAAACATTCATTAAAAACTAATAATTTGGTCTTGCAGCCCTGGGAGGCACAACACATTTATCTTCCTTCTGTTCTTGCAGAGCATGTATTTGCCTTTCTGTGTTTGGCAGCCTCCATAGAAATATAAAACTTGCTTGACCGTGGACAAAGACACTTGGTGTAACAGAACTGGTTTTGGAATGGTCAAATCAGGTTTCTGGCATTAACTGTATATATAATTCAAATCTATAGTGGATTGTAGTAAATCAACAATAAATTCAAGCTCATGCGCTCAATTTTTAATGTTTTTTATTGTTCTAAGAGTATTCCCTGACATTCATGCAAATGGTAAATGTATAAAAACGAATCACTAGCACTGCATCACTTTAACACTTTTCACCAGATTCTTTTAATTATTTTTTAGGATTTACCACGTGGTTAACATGCATAATTAAAGTGTTTGGCTTTATACATAACTTTACTCTACTTTCTAAACTTGCAGTCCATTATTGTAGAGAAGTTTCCTGTGCATCAAGAATGCATTAAAGTTGCATAAAAGCCCCATACACCAACAGAATCACAACTCCTTCCCTTCAAATGCAAAATGTTTCAGCCTCTGCACTTCAATCCACGGAGACCTGCTTGATGCAGACGTAACCCATTAGAAAATATGGGACAATGTGCCGAACAATCTTTTTTTTATTCAGAATTTCCACATGAACTTATTGTTATTAATTTATACTCCACTGTTGGTGGATCAGCTCTAGAGTTACTCGTTCCACAGGATTTGAAGGTGTTATTGCGCTGTAGCAGGAATTGTGAGGCAACGACGTTAAACTTCAATTATTAAATTAAAATATTAATTATTAAACTAAATTATTAACCCGTCAAAGTAAGCAAATTACCTCAGAAAATGAAGGTTTTCATGAGCATTAATGTTTGCGATGTTTGTCTAAACACTGCAAGCTTGTAAAAACACAGATCGATAAGGCTGCTTGGTGGTGTAGGAGGCTCAGCTTCTGTATCATTTATCAGAGCAGCAGGAGAAGCAGGCTGTGACTGGGATGGTTCAGGCCATGCACAGACCATTCACCTCCCCACACACTATCCTTTTGGTCGTTACAAACTGTGCTTGGAAAAAAATCTGCTTAAACACCCTGACAATTGTGACCTTCGAAATTTTAAAATGGATCGGGCATGTATTTAAAACCAGGTCCCCTCCCAGCACTACGATGATAAAACAGACTGGTGGCAGCCACGTGCCCATGCTACAAAGCTTTTTATTTTACCTGATAATGAATGCTGGCTGTTGTTCATTCACTACACCAGTGCAAGAATGAAACTATTTTGTCCACCTTCCTAAACTATAAAGCAGAAAAGCCATGAGGAAGGTTATGAGCTCGTGGACGAGCACGGCTACAGAAACAGATGCTGTGCTTGACCACAGAGTCATTAGTAGACGTTCCCACTGAGATGATGGAAGACAGGACACACCGTAGCATGAGTCAGAGAGAAGCAGGTGATGCTGGCCCACACACTGTCTTCAAAGTCATTTTATCAGCAAATGGTATCTTCATTGTCACAGTTTGGTATCATGTGCTTGATCTTCTGTTTTTAAGTAGACTCAGGTGGAGGCCTGAACAATCTCACAAACAGACCACAGTTTGTGAGACTGAAGGGTTGTGTGTCTACCCAGGTAGTCAGCAGCACAGGAGCACCACGGGGGACTGTACTCTCACCGTTCCTGTTCACTCATTACACCTGAGAATTTCAGTACGGGATAGACTTCTGTCATCTGTGGAAATACTCAGATGACTCTGCAGTCGTTGGATGCATCAGAGACGGACAGGAAGCTGAGTACAGAGAGCTGGTGGCATGATGTGGAAACAATCATCTCACTCTGAATGTGGATAAAACAAAGGAGATGATTATAGATTTCAGGAGAAACAGGGACAGGTCCTACACTATTACCATCCTGGGAGAAGAAGTGGAGGTGGTGGAGGAGTATAAATATCTCGATGTTCACCTGAACAACAAACTGGACTGGAGACGCAGCAGTGAAACTGTCTACAAGAAGGGACAGAGCAGACTCTACTTCCTGATGAAGCTTAGCTCCTCCAGGGCTTGCAGCAAGATGCTGCAGGTCTTTTATACGTCTGTTGTAGAGAGTGTTATCTCCTCTGCCATCATCTGTTGGGGTAGCAGCATCACAACAATTAAAGAAGCTCAACAAGCTTAAAAGAAGGGTGGATCTGTTCTGGAGACTCTTCTAGGAACTCTGGAGATGACTTTGCATTAATGTCTCATCCAGGAGGTCAAAAAAGAACCTAGAGTTCTTCGCCCCTCACTTAAGGTCAGTGTTCACGATTCAACAATAACAAACAGACTGGGCAAAATGGCCTCCACGGGAGAGCTCCAAAGCAATGACCACTGGTGGCAAAAAAAAAAAACACATAAACTCTGACTTCACACATGGAAGACCTTCAGGGAAACGTTCTGTGGCCTGACAGAAGAGGTGGAACTTTTTTAAAAAAGCATGTAAAATGTACACAGCATTTCAGAAAAAGGAAATCAGACATGGTGTGGGTCTATCTGTTGCTTCAGGATCTGCTCCGTTGCAGAAAACTCTGAAGGAGAATATCCTAAACGTGAGCTCAAACACACTTAGAATAGGCAGTGGGGCGATGAGCCAAAGAACAACAGCAGGTCCCCCTATAGGTGGCTCAGAAAGGTAAACTAAAGATTTTACTGGGGCCTCATAACAGTATGGACATAAATCCAGATGAGATGCTGTGACAGGACCTTTAACCGGCCATTCAGTCACTGTTGTCAAGGATACCAGAACCAGTCAATAGGTTTAGGGATGAACAGTGTAGTGCTTTATTTCATTTATAAATGAAATCCTCCTCTGCAAAGTGTTTTGTTATTTACTTATGTTATCTTTGGTCAATATTGGAATTAGTCTGACAAACAGAAACATTTCAGTGAGAAAAAAAGCAAAAATCGAAGGAATCCACGGTGGCAAATACTTTTTCATGGCGTTGCATACATATATTCCTTTCCTCTTGCTTATGGGAAATGAGTAGCCCGATATATGAGCACAGGGATAACAACGCATGTTCTTAACAGCTTGTGAAAGCTCAGCACAGCCTTCTTCCTGCCTGGAGACCAAAGCACTGGACATCAGTGATGAAGAGCCCACTAGACGGCTGTGCACAACATTTTTTTTTTTTTACCAACTTAAAAACACAAAATAATCACCAGAAAAAGTAGGAAAAAACAGCTTTTGCTTCATCCCTTTACTTCTTTTCTCACTTTTGTTTTTTTTCCCCCTTCAACCCACCTCAGGTCTCTTTGCCAGCACAACATGAAAGCTAAGTGTTGAGCTGAGCCAGAAAAGGTGCAAGGGCTGAGATTCAGAAGCCAAAAAATGACATAAAAGAGAAAGAAGCTCTAAAAGCTAAGGCAAAATGGTAAGGGGTGGGGGGGGCAGTGCTTCACTAAGAGGAAAGGAGAAGTCTACATTTAATGTGACCGTTTGACCTGAGAAGGTGCTCAGCTCAGCCTCAGCAGCATGAATAAACAATCACGCCTAATCTGTCAGGACAGAGGGCAAGGCCACAGGTGCACAGACACAAATGCTTAATCTGAACTATTGATGTTCTCAAAGATGAAAAAAAGCCTTTTCACTCTGCTTTTTAAAGATGGCACTGCTTGAAATCTGTGTGAATGGAACATTTCTAACATTTTCTAACAAAAAAAGAAGGAAAACTGAATACAGAGGAGCTGAACACCTGCAGCACTTCTCTGCGAGGCCGTGGGTTCTGTTTTATAACAAGCTCTTAATGTGAAGCTGAAAAGGTGATCACCTGGGTTCGCAGCAAGTCCTGGAGAGACATAGACAGAACGTTCTGGTGCCATGGAGATCTAATTTGAGAAGAGCAGAGGCTCACCTCCCGAACCCGGGGAGAACACCACATGAAGGAGTAATGCCGCCTTGTTGGAGATAACATTTATTTAAACAGTGGCCAACGCAGCTTTTGTTAGATGAAAAACTATTGAGAGTTTATTGATAATACCTACAATACTTTCACAAATCTAGACCGTTTTCTAACCGTTAGCTTCAAATTATGATGTACACTTACCGGCCACTTTATTAGGTACACTTATTTAAATCCTCGTTAATGAAATTAACAAATCAGCTAATGCTACGGCAGGGGGTAACCAAATTATTTAGAGATCTAGACGTAGTTGAAGACAACTTGTTCAAAGCGAGCATTTGGGGGTTGGAGGTCAGGGGCGTTACAATTTCAGAAACAGTTGGATGGGAACTATCAAACAATGCTTTGTTGTGGTTTACAGACAGCGATCTGAAACAGGAATTATCCAGTAAGTGGCAGCAGCTGTGTGCTGAAGTCAGAGGTGAAGGTGCAGACTGGTTCGAGCTGAGAAAGGCAACAGCAGATCAAATAATCACCAGCCAGGGTGCGTATCTTAGAGCGTCCAACATGTCGGACGCTGAAAAAGCAGAAGCAGAAGATCATACCGGGTGTCGCTCTAAGAACTAACTGAGGCTGAAAACTGAAATAATCAGGAAAACTTTGAGTTCAGCTGCAACGACATCATGAAAGCAGGGATCCAGTCTGCCTTGTATCAAGGTGGTGGTGGTATATTGGTCTTAGTACTCATGTATTGTCACAGGCTGTCTGAGCAACCCATTTTCTGACCTCTACTTCCAGCTGGATAATGTACTCTGACCATAGCAACAGGCTTCTTTTGAACATAAATAAGTTCACCGTGCTCCAATGGCCTCCATAGTCACCAGATTGGAACCCAATAGATCTATATCTACGACTCTGAGATGGAGTTGATCTGGTTGAACTGCAAATTCACATCAGATTCGCAGTCATCATTGTAGGTATATGTCACACAAAAACTGAAGGCGGTTTTGAAGGGAAAGTGGGTGAAATAATAACCAGGTATAAGTAATAAAGTGGCCCCTGAGTTTATATGAACAAATGCATCAGCTCATGTACTGCCTAGTAGTGATAAGAATCTCGTACAGTTTGATGCACATGTGCATGTGCAAAAAGAAGAACTGCTAATTGAAGATAACCAGGTCATCAATTCCAAAAAGACAGAAATGAGCAAAACTTCATAAGGATCACATCTTCAGTCAATTCATTTCTTGGGGTTCTGAAGGTACCTTGGAACCTGTAACACCAAACAAGCTCTTGCTCATCTCTTTACGTTTATGGCACGCTCCAATTAAGAAAATTAAAAACTAATATATGTCTTATTATTTCACACTGGTCATCAATAAACAAAGAATCTATTTCATTTTATGAAATTGATATGGTTTAATTATGCTCTAAAACCTTAAAGAAGTGAACGGTATAGAACTGACTGGAGATATAGACAGGTACAGCCAGTGCCTGGACAGATTATACATCACTATAGCCAGTTAAAAAACACTCAGTGTTGAAGTATAGAAATAAAAATAAATGACTGTGTCCATATGTGACACTAAAATCCGTTTGAATTATTTTTAGTGGTTTTATTTCGGGAGCCAGTTCCCAGCTGTACCTGAATGCAGCACGCGCTGTTGGGAAAATCAACTTTTGTGGATTCCCCTAAGTATCACCTCATATGATGTGTGGAGTTTAGGCCAGTTGGATGCTACAGGTCGCGGTTTGGACGCCAGCTGGCTTTTCTCAACTATCTGTGATGCTTTCAGTTAAATGAAGAGCGGGCGATGTACCTCATTGCTGCTGAAAGGTGCGTACGCAGATATAAAGTTCTGGTTGAGTCCACACTTTTCTTTCTCCGCTGTACCTGTATGAGAAACCTTCCTGTTGCCAGTAAGCAGAGTTCAGTGGAAGCTGGGAGTCCTCTCTGTGTTGTCCTGGCGTCACTTTCAAAGCAGCACTACTTTATCTACCAGCACACAAACAGCACTGGAAGGAGAGACGGTTCTGATCCGTTTGAAACTTCTTAGGCATAGAGCACACCCACATATATTTTCAAGCACTTTGCTCCCACTCTGTGTTTGTTATTCAAAACTATTCTAAATAAGTTTATCAATCACACCTTCAGGGTATGATTGATGATTTCATTTCAGACGGAGGTGGAAAGAGTATTTTAATCACAGCCTAGAAAACAGAAGTTTGCAACATTTCCAAAGAGAACGTTGATTTAAAATTCTTGACTCATTTCCATGGGAAGCTTGTGACAAAGAAAAAAAAAAAACAACTCAACATAAGTTTGTGTGGCTGCATGCAGGGTGGTGCCTGCTACCATCAGAGCCCAGGCTTACAGCAAAATGCACTGCTGCTTCCTCTAAGCACAGCCAGCATATACGCGTTTTGATAAAACTCGGGATAATCTTGAGAAAATATGCTCCCAACCTGACAGGAGCCAGTTTGTGCTCACGGGGGATCCTAGTTTAGATGCTGAATTCACGGAGGCGAGGCTGCAAGCACAGAGCTGCACCGCACTTTGATTCCACCTTCCAACTGGGAGAAATCAGACGCCATACAAGGAAGCTGACGCTGATTTTCTATTGGCAAAGACTTTAAATCAGATCTGTATGGATCCCTGCTATAAGGATCAGGATTTTAATAACTATGTACCCTGCTCTGTCAGAACCGGATCAACCCCATTATTTACTGTTAAGAACATCCTATGGATTTTGGGCTTGGCTTGATTTATTTAAACTGTTATTTTGTACAGGATGGATTGACTACACAACAACTTCAATAAAATAAATAAGCAAGAAGTGAGTGCACAAGTTTGAATTAATTGTATTTTTAGGATCATAATCATGCGTTCAGATTTTATGCACACACACCCACACACAGTGTTGGGTTAAAACACTTAATAACCACCAGCACGTTCTGGCAGGATTTCTGACCACTTTTTCGAAGCAAAACTGGTAGATCTCAGTTGAACTGGTTCTTCGCACACACCTGGTTCTTAAGCATGATCCACAAATGTTCTGTATACCTGTGCTTAGGGGTTCCCGAAAGCCTGACGTTCGCCTGCTCAGTTCTAAACGTCCTGATGGTACATCAAACTGTTAGCTAATTTCAATCATCTGACCACATCTAATCACAATGATGACATTAGATCAGTTAAGATGTTCAAGATTCAACCGAGACCCACCAGGCCTCATGCCCACCATGAACTGGAACTGCTGGAACACCAGAGTCCGTATCCACAGTGAAGCAAGGGTCATAAAGCCATGGGATTAGAGTCTGTTCAACCAAAAAAGAAAAACCCAACTGAAAATTTGCAACTTCCTCCATGGGCCACCCAAATGCATTCTGGAGAACGTCTGGCCACAGTGGCATGAATGATGCCAAGGCGAGGCCTTCAAACCTAAGACCACTCTACGATCTGAGAAGGTTGGTGGTGGCGCCATCTTGTTTTCAGCGGTCCCCGAGTAATGCACAGAGAAATGCGGCGTAACGAAGCGAGATTACCACCAGATGGTTTTTTTTTCAACTCCGCCACAGATCAACACCTAGATGATTAAATCTTGTGGCCAAGGTTCCCTGTCAAGAGCTCTGACAAATATCCGGTCAGGATTAGTCCAGAAGCTGGTTGTTGATGTAGCATCTGAGCGCTCGCAGTGCAACTTGCTATAGGCCATTCATCCAAACGTTAGTGAGGTCTATATAGTTGAGCTTGTACGTCTAAGATGTGTGTGGTGCCATCACTCCAATTTGGAAAGAGAATGTTTAGAACGTCCCCAACAGGAGCGATGAGTGGACGTAAACTTCTGACCGCAGCCACACATCAATTCAAATGCTTTACACCGCCCTCGGTCTCCTGTTAGCAGGGAAAAGATCCAACTGACACGTCACAAAGTCAAACATTTTATCTGCAAAGAGACAGGAGACTGAAAAGAAACTCGGCTATAGAGGCCGACACCAGGATGAAAACATTTCCTTTGTTCCCTCCGCAGACACTTGGATTTATTCGAGCAATTGTCACGCCTCTAAAGCCTTATCCTCTCTGTGCGCCTTGCTCTAGCTTTGTCTAATGTTTTCACGAGGCAGGTGAATATGTATCTGCAGCTTTCATCGGCGTGATCCTCCGAGCTGCCAGCCATAGTGGATATGGATTAGACCTCAGACATGATTGCTATTTAGAGAAATAAACAGGCTGGGTTTAATCCTCGCCTGCGAGCTTGGCCCCTGGCAGGGTTAAAAAAAAAAAAAAAAAAAAAAAAAAAAAGGGCGATAACTTCCGCTGGTTTGCTCTTGATGGGTGAAACACAATTAAGAGCTGATTGCACATGAGGAAGACAACAAAATGGCAGTGCCCAGGAGTGAGATCTTTTAGAAGATGCACATAAGTACAGCCCAGGGTGGCGATTAAGGACCGAGAACACACAGAGGAAGGTAAAACAGAGTCTTTGATATAATCCAACAATCAACTCTTTGAGAAGGAAAAAAAGGACTAGCAACAACAGAGCTAAACGTAAAAAAAAAAAAATCTTTGATAGAGACATTATCATTAATCCTCAGCTTCTTTTAATTTATTTCTGTTACCACTACACAATGTGCTGCTTTGCCTTCACAGTTTCACCAAGGAGATTCTTGTTTTTATACGGGAACGGTTGAGGTTAAGTATAAGTCACAAGTCCATAAACGCTCCCTTCAGGCATAAAACATGAATACAAAGAGCCGCTGAGCCTGATGTGGAGAGTCCCACCTGAGCTGCAGCTTAGTTACAGCTATGTTCCCAGAACTGAGAGGAACCGAATGTGTCTCACCGGACGCCGACCCCATTCCAAAGCCTTTCAGACGTACAGTATCTTGATGCTTTCTGGCGTTTTCATGTTTATCTTTACTGTCACATTGGGTTTTATAAGGAGGGCTGAAAGCTGACGTGACTAAAGAAGACGTGACCAGAGCAGACACACAGCAGAGCTCAGACCCAGAGCCGAGATGGGGGGAGAGCAGGGGACGGGCACTCAGGGGAAAGCTTGATCAAACAGTACAGAACCTCGTAGAATCTCTCATCGGTAACTTTACGCTGAGTTCCCGCTACGCTTCAGCAACCTCTACGGGCCTTTCATTTAAAGCCAGTCAGGCACCACCAGAATTTTGTTCCAGCTAACCCGGGAAAGCAGGGTTCTTGGCCATCGGAGGCCCGCCAGAGCATCGAAGCAAACCTTGCAGCCGCCTTGGAGCGACAGGCGACTGTGAGCTGATGACCCCTGACCTGATGGAGACCTCAACTGGTGGTTCACCTGGGGAGCGTATTGCTGGGGAGCATGCTGCTCACCCATGCAGGGGACAGAAAAAGCTTCTCCGAAACATTCCTTTGCTTGGCAAGCGAACGTTCTGACGCACATGGGACATGTGTCAGTCAGGTTATTGCAGGCTTTGGTTCATTCATTTACATCACAGGCTAATCGTTTTTATCATTCTGTGATATGAAATATGATCCAGTGGATCATATTTCATATCACAGATCATATGAGATCATATGAGAAAAATGTTAATTGAACAGTTTTATCATCGTGTGGGGTAGACCCACTTCAGAGATAGAAAACTGCAGTAGTGATTTAGGTCTGATCATTAAAGTGGTTTTCCTTTATTTCTCTAAGGATAAACACATAAGCAGACAGAAAAGTGGCACTCCAAGGTTATTAAGATATTAGATTAGTTCCTGTTGATGTATGATAAGACTGAAAGTCACAAGTTTGTTTAAAACGCAGTTTGGTCATTTGATAGACGACAGCAGTTCACGGTTACTTTTAGGCCCACCTGATTGGAGTATCGCATGCTGACATTGCGCTGATCTTGCCGCGGGACATATCTGTGGACGGGATCGATGTCTTTAGGGCTGATCAGCTCGTCCACTGGAGAGTTAGGGAACACACATGGAGAAAAGGAAAGACTATGAACACCCCTGAAACATTTCCAGAAAGGAAAACTGAAATTCTTCTCACAGACAGAATAACTGTCCTTAATGTGTACCCCGGATGGCACCGATACAAAGACTCCTAAAATCATTCATATATGAGGCATATGACGTTAAGACTGTGAGAAACTCACCCAGCAGCTTAGCTATGTTGTACATGGCCTGACCCCATAGAAACATCTTGCCATCACGGCCAGAGTTGCTAGGGAAACGCTTCTGGCTTCCATGTTTGTTCTGCTCCGCCTCCACAAAGTCGGCCGGTACGTAGTAGTATTTAGGGATCACAGCATGGCCTGACAGAAGAAACGACTGCTGTTAGCTTGGTGTCTGTACAGAGCGCATCCCATGCGTCTGGCTAAACAGAATCTAAAACAACCAGACATTACATGCCGACAGTCCAAGTTATGTTTGTAAAGGCAACACACACAGAATACAGCAACTACTCCATCTTAAAGGTGAAACATTTAATTCACAAAAGTGAGAAAAGAAGTAAAGGGATGAAGCAAAAGCTGTTTTTTTCCTACTTTTTCTGGTGATTATTTTGTGTTTTAAGTTGGTAAAAAAAAAATTCTGTAATCTAGAGAAACAGGTTCTTGCCTTTGTGGACACACATATGCATGTTCCACGTTACCGATAACGGGAATCTGCTCTTAGGAACATTACCACCACACCCTGTGATTTTTGTACTGAACTTTAAACTGAAACATGTTGTGTTTGCTCTGACTGAAGATAGTTTTACACGTGTGTTGTTCCCCTGAAATTTTCTCAACATGTTCCAGAGTGGTTTCAACTCTTTTTTTCACATCTCTTACCAAGTCTGTGCTAATGTCTCTGGAAAACTTATAAATTTTCTCTGATGTCAATGTGTGCTATGTTTGTGCAGTGATAAGAGGCCCTAATAAAGGCACTGATGCCCCTTTTCTCATTTTGTTTCATTATAACCACATAATTCATGAAATTACATGATTTTATGCACTTGTTTTTAGAATTAAAATACCAAAATGTGTGGAGCACTTGCATTTAGCCCATTTTACTCCGATACCATCCAAATAAAAAGCAGCACAGCCAAATGCCTTGAGTCACAACAACGCTACATCTGGCAGAAAACTGGATATCAACCTGAACGCAGCATCTCCCTGGGGAAACATGGTGGTGGCAGCATCATGCTGGGGGATGCTGTTCTTCCGCAGGGGAGGATCAAAGCTTAGTATCAAAGTGTTGGAATACCTTGGTTAAGATCTAAAGATTCAAGATTTATGGCACAGACAAGGACTTTACATCCAATCTGACTGAGCTGGGGAATGCTTTAGCATTTAGCTATGTAAAGCTAGCTCTAAAAGACTTATATGTGGAATCGCAGTGAAAATGTAAAACACATCGAAGGGATACCAATGCTTTTACAAGGTACCGGATGCATTTTTGTCCACGTTGTCTTTGAAACTTGATAAATACACTAAAATGTATTTGTCAAGAAATTTAAAGTGTGGGAAAAAAGAAAGGAAAGGCATCATCCAGATCAATATGAAGCACAATCTGCTTTTCTACGGCCGCTCTGAACAAGCACTAAACATGGAACCGTGCAGGTCTGACATCGTTTTCTGCCGCCTGCATGCCGCTCCGGATTATCTTCAGAGTGCACAGCCAGAGGAGAATCCCCTGCTGGAAGTTGCAAATGCACAGACAGTTCTGACCTGATTCTCTAAATATTCACCAGCATCCATGTGTGATACAGCTTTTAAGTCTGTTTGGTCTGAAACTTTTGCTGTACAAAGACGTGCAGGCTGCTAACGTCTGCATGCAGCCTACCGATAACCCCTGCTCAGCATAACTCTGTTTATGTTTGTCATCCTAGTTTAGTTTTTTTAGCACAATGACGGCCATATTGCTACGGTTTTATGCTAAATAAGCAGACATACACACAGCGGAAGACTGGGTGTCTGTGTATTAGCAAATCAATTAGAGTCAATGAATCCTTTGGACTGCAGCAATCACATTTGGCTCTTTTGCTCTCTCATTAACATTAATGGTGAAAAAAAAATAAAACAGTTTTCAATCATGCTATCCTCCAAAGCCCAACCAATTAACTTCAGAACTCTGTGCTAATTTACACAGAACAAGTACAAAGGCTCTACGGAGGCAACTTATGTCTCCCGCTATTATCCCGTCTACACTCCAATTATTCCAGTTCTATTGTGAATGGACCCGAGGATACTCCAAGTGGCTGACGTTCTTATTATGCAATGGTCTCCGCCCGCTGTAACGGCTGCAGGTGGATAAAGAAAAGTCAGGGTTTCGGCTCATCAGGCTCATCAGTCAGCTACACTGCCGCCCTCCTGTGAGCACTATGAACATGTACGACAGGGTTTAATAAGCGGCTGCTTCTAAAACACCAAAGACCAGACAGAGGTCGGGGACGAGAATCAAAAGCTCAGAGATAAACCACACAGATAAAAAAAAATAACGCTGCTGAATGTGTAGCTGCGTTTATGTGATAACTTACCCTCGAAAGACTGGAAGATGATGGGTTCAAGGAGGTCCTGGTATTCCTTCACCTGTGCCTTGTTTCCTCTGAACACGCCTGAAACAGACACATTTGTGACTGGATGCTGACTGCATGGGGGAGAGGGTGCCTGCGTCTCTGCTTGCAGCTACGAGACAGATGGGGATCCCAGATCTCATTGTCTCTACCACTGCATGTCACCGAGTGAGTCCTCACGACATTTACAGCAGGTTTATACGCCGTCACATTACGTTAACGTCACCGTCACATGGAGACAAACGGCAGGTGCCCATAGTATGAATCACCTCAACTTTGGATGAAGACCAGACAGAAAGTTTGTCCTTCACATCTGGTGCATCTGCTTATGTGGGAGTCTAAGTAGATCCACACTATGAGGCGTCCAAAAAGCCTTGAGCCGACATCTGAATGTGTTGCCCAGTCCAGTTTGCCTCAGGCTTGGGCCACTGTGAGATTTTAACATTACCGGTACATCTCAGTAAAATGGAACAAAATGTTCTCTTCTGATGGGGCTCACTTGTCATTAGCGATGACTTTCGCAGGGATTTACAACCAGACTGACCCAAAACTAAAAGGTTGTAGGATTTTTCAAGAATAACAACAGTTGTTCAGAAAAAAAAAAAACATTTTGGTCTTTCCGCTCTTTTAGGAATTGCTTGTTATTTCCAGTTTCATAGCAGTGTAATATTACTAAATGTGAACAGTAGTTTGTCCCAGTTCCCCTTAATTTGACTTCCTGAATGAGTGGCAGTGCACAGCAACAGGTGGGGGAGGGGTGGAGTGCTGCGGTACTTTATACCCCCTGCCGTAGAAAACTCTGCTCTCTTTCACTAGCTTCTCATGAGGAGGACTTTAAATTCTACAAATAACATGATGCTAGATGTTAGTATTCATAACCAGCCGACACCTTTAGTTTTTTGCCTTATAGGCTCCCCTCCGTTGTAACAAACTAAGGATGGGTGGGAATTTTTGTCACTACAGTACATGAACTAAAATGGAACAAACAGCTTTGTTTGATAAGTTAATATCTTGTTTTTAATGGCGCCTCACTATAATGCACTGTAATCAAAGGAGGAGTTAGGGCCATAGAAGGGCTCAGTAAGCCGACGTTTACTGCCAGGTTTGGATAAAACCCGAGCGCTTATAGCGCCACACAGTGGTGACAAATGTGACCTCAGATGCTGCTGTCCTGTGCATCAGATTTAAAGGCAAGATAAGCCAAAGGCCACAGCTTTCAAGACGTTCTGTTTGGGGCGCCATCAAAAGAACTAACCTAATTTAGGTCCGGCGTCAAAACAACCAGAAAAAGGTAGCCCATCACGAGTGCATCGTGTGATTAAAAGCAAAGCTTCCAGCAGACATGCAGAGGAACTCACTGGCTTCATCTCCAAGCTGATGGCTTGTAGCTGTCTGGGCTTTATTGAATTTACTGTCCTATGAAGAACCTATTTAATCTCCTGTAATTACACCATAAAATGCAACATTTGCAGTGCAATAGTCCCATGAGAATCAGAGAATAATGATCATGAACGTAACAAATTAATAAAGATAGCAGCATTTCTTTATTTTAGTTATATTACATTTATAACACTATCACCTTATAATGATCTGCTCCATGTCTTAGTGTGTTTTTCAGAAAAACAAGAAAAACAATTGCCACGTTTTTAACTACAACAGCTTTGTAAAGGTAGAGTCTGTGTGCTTCGAGTAGCTGTGCCTGCAGGGTGCGTACGTCTACGCGTGTTTTGGAAAAAGCCGTCACCTTGAATTATCACCAGTTTTGTCAGTTCAAGAATCAATTACATTTCTCCCTACAAGCAGATCTTTCTGTCCTGCCCTATCGAGGCGTCACATAAGCAGCAGCGAGGAGAATGAGGCTTACCGTCAATCATCATGTAGATGAAAAACATGGGAAACTCGCATTCGATTCCATCAAAGAGCTGCAGAAACACACAGAGAGGAGGAATTAGTTTGCTTTCCTGTTTTACAAAGCAACGAGCTTAAATTGAAAGCAGTAAAGCCCCTTAAATATCAAACAGCGGGGAACAAAGAAAAACACAGAAAACATATCATTCTGTATGAAAACACGCTTGAAAAAAAACCCCAAAGAAACAATTACGCACTCCAACAAGGCTTGTTGGTATTTCTGTCATTTAAGGCAGTTGTGTTTCTGGAAATCTGAAACGCTTGACAGAAGTCAGACCTAATTGGCCACATCAAAAACCTGCTTGAGAAGTTCAGCATTACATACACTTTTCTACTGGCCCTCCACTTATGCTTCCATCCTCAGTGTGATGGCATGAAACGAATAAGGAAGGCAGGTGTGTTTTAAGGCCCTCCTATGGAGAAGACAAAGACCAATTCATGACAACGGGACAAACACATGCAGCCCTTCTGACAGGCGGCGGTGAATCAGCCGATGTTTACAGGAGAAAGGTAAATAACAGACCGTGTTTCAAACTCAATAAAAGATCTCAAAACAAAACTGGTAGTTACATCAACCATTTCGCTAGCAGAGCTCTACATAACAGCTTGATCAATGGCCTGAAACCAATACTGAGGTTTTTGATTTGATTAAACACGTGCCCTCTGGGGACAACTCGCAGACTGCTTTGCTGCCATCTTGATGCGAAACCTAAAGGCAGCAGCAGGAGGACAGAATTTCTCCTACAGAAAGGCTTTAATACAACCCATGGGTAGAAAACTGCTCTGCAAACATCATCCTGCTGTGCCCTGTCGTATCTCTAACATCAACAGCAAATACAAGACAGGCACAGCCCTGTCTGCTCAAGCATCCTACCCTATAGGATATTTCATTTTGCAATGTTGACTGTTTTAATTAAAGTAAAGTATTTTTACATGTTTTCACAGGACACCCGAGGCCCAGGGGCGACTCGCCCCCTTCAGCGGGGGCCCAATAGAGCCGTGGAGCACAGGCCCCGTGAATCAGCCGGCAGGAATGAGTCAGCACACACCTGAGCACCCAGCCCCAGACACCGAGGACCACCAACGCACCGGCGGGTCAAAGCGCCAGCCAATGGAGGGGAGCCGGATGAGGGGGATGGGCTCCACACTTAGTGGAGACCCAAGATGCCCCAGGAGAGGGGGAAGTCCAAAACCCAGGTACACAGTCACATTCACATGACCCCACTCCGGAGCTCCCACATGCAAACACTCTTGACCACACATGAAAAAAAAGAAAAAAAAATGTTGCGAGATTTTAGACCTCTTTGCCTCCCCTCTGTTTGCGTTTTCCCTGCATTTGGGTCCCTCGCAACCATCACCTCCTCTTATGGCAAAAAAAGGATTGTGATTTATTGAGATAACGATAAACTTCAAACTGATGATGTTTGCCACCTCCCACCTGGCAAAGAAGGCCCAACAGCAGCTCTCCTTTCTCAGGAAATGGAAACAGACTGGACTTTCCACTAAGCTGTTAAAAAAACATTTACAGAGCTACAATAGTAAGCATTTTATGTCTCACTGTGACTGTGTGGTACGGACATATGAATTGTGGGATACCTAAAGGTCCGGTAAGGGTCATCACAAGGCTCCTAGGCTAAACTAGCTGGCGAGAGGAAGCATATAGGGTCCTTTTCCTACCTCCTTCCTTACTGACTGCATATGTGCATTATTTATTTATTCATTTATCTCTTTATTTATGTCTTCTTTTAGAAAAAAATATTTCAGTGAGTCAAATCTAAAATTAACTATAAAGACAGACTAAGACAGGTGGAGAACTATATTTTTGTCAGGAGAGACAGATGAGCATGTGAGGTCAGAACACAGCAGAAGAAAGAGAAAAGAGAGAGAGGAAAAGGACAGAGATAGAGAGAATAGATGAGAGAACAAGAGGATATGAGAGACATGAGAAACATTAAGACACATAACAGGACCCTGAAGGAAAGAACATGGAAGAGAAAATAGGATCTCTCTAGTATTTGATAAAACACTAGAGAGATCCTACGCTACACACAAAAAATGCTACAGTCTTGTCTGTGCCGTGTGAACAATGAACATTCATATAAACTCATTGGTGTCATTTCAGTGAGTCGTGGTTGTGCCGAGTCCCCTGTTGCTTCAGACGATGTCACTCCTATGGATTGACACACACAAATACCTGTCATATACACAGTCAAGTCCCTTATGGCAATGCACTGTTTGACCAGCTTGCAACCGGGGAATCGCTTCAGAAACATAAAATAAAAAACTAACAGACTTAAAAACAGCTTCTTTCCCAAAGCTGTGAGGCCTATCAACCCCTTGCTGAAAATCAACAAACCATCAATTCATAATCTTTACATGTTATAAAACGCACTACTGGTTACACAGCTTTCTGATCTGAGGAAAAACCATTCAACATACACTTCAGTCTCTCAGGGATTGTCTGGTTAGACACCCATGCAGATTGCATGATTGTGTAAGTTAATCTATTGCACAATGTTTCAACTGCTTTCTGACTTTTGACTTGAAAATGAGTCCATAAGCTGCTAAGGACTTTAGGCCTGCCTAAGCCCCCCAGGGAGTGATGTGGTTGGCCAGTGCAATAAACTTGTTTATTAAAAAAAAGAGGTAAGATTATGTCTTGTTGTGTCTGCGTGCGATGCGTAACTATGTGCATTCCATTTCCCAAATATCCCCCATTGTGGGACAATAAGGTATTTCTTCTGTTATTCTGAGCCGGTGTCTGCCTCACCAAAAACTTAATTATGGTAACACAATGACAATAAAGCTTCTTTGATTGATTCTTGCCAACTCCAAAACAGTCGCCGTATGGCTGGAACTATATTCCCCCTGTGAATTCCAATTAGTCAAGAAATAAAATGTTGAAACGTATGATTGAATGCGAGTAGGACCTTAGATCTGGACAAAACACAAAGCCTAAAAAAATAAATAAAATAAATAAAAGAGTTCTGTAAATAACAGCATGATATCTATAACTGCATACTAAACAAAACCAACGTCCAACTGTAAGGAGATCAAAACAATTATCACACTGGTAATTATCTATTTAGTAGAAATCTGTGCATGCACGGCAGTGCAGACTGCAAACAGGTGCGCTCACATGTACATGTCACTCCATCGCTCTCATTTGTTGTCATTATCTTTGTACCCCTGTCTCTGTCAATATTTTCCACACTGATGGAAGATAAAGGAGATTAGATCTTAATGCACAAACAAAGGCCTAATGGAACTGACACTCGTTGCCATTCAGAGGCCACTGTCACAATCTCTGAGCGGATACCTCTGTCTTTAAACGCTTTATGTCTTCACGCCGCGATTATGCAGATCTGTCGCACCTCAGGCTGTTTGGCAGCAAAGAAGAGGCACAGCTGTAGCCATCAGGCAGTTACGGAGAGGGGAGAGATGGGAAAAAATGATAGACAGAAGCACGCGTAACACCATGCAGAAACGGAGGGAGGGCGGTGAGTGGCGGAGGGGCAAAGGCAGTCTCTCAATGAGGCCTGCGCTTTTTTGCCCTTTTAGGCTGTAAACACGCAACGCTCCCTGGTGTTTTGTGCTTGAGCAGCTTGACTGATTGGTAAAACTGTCTGTCACGCAGGCAGCTGCTGCTCTCTGTCAATGGTAAGCAGACAGGAAGCATAGGCATCTGCCCCGCCATGAATTCTCTCTAAACACCAACAACAACAGCTTCAATCAATGTCCTCTGCAGGGACACCTGGCCTACCTGCCACTTCATCCCGCCAGAATGAGCTCACACTGCGCTTCCCTCCCACAACCATCCATAACGTTTCGCTGTGTTCTTTCTATAGACGCCTGCCGGCTTTTTTCCACGATTTAGGCCAGAAAATGTGTCTTTCTGTTTAAAATCTAACCAGTAACAATACTCAGCCTCCCGGAAAGGCAAATATTTGGTACAGTATTACCACTAGAAAGGAATATGCAGTAATATATGGGACCTTTGACTAACAAAAAACAAACTGTCTGACCCCATTGTAGTGCATACTATTCTCCTGGGGTCTTTAGTTTTGTATTTCAAAGTTGATACACTAAAATGTTAGATAAGAAAACATGGAACTGTGTTTGCTGGTCTGACTGAAGGCGTGAAGGAGCCTGAAGAACTGCTGCATAATTCTGAGCCTCAGAGTCTTTTTATCCCATTAGCTGCAGGATTAAACGCAGCTAATTGGGAAGTGGTTCAGAGTGAGGGCCTCATGAGTGCCCACTTGGGCAAATCAAGGGAGCGCCTTCGCCGTCTGTGGTTTCTTTAAATTGCCGCTTGGCTGCGCTGAATTTAGCCTCAGCTCGCAGTCATAAGTCTTTTCTCAGCATTCCTGATGGGCTTCAGAAACCAACGTTGATAGTTCACCCGTTAGCACCCAAAGGTGACTTGTAGCCTGCTGTCTTTTGCTGTTCCTGGTCGTAGAAAGAACATTTAAAAATGCTGGGGTCACCTTACACTGAGGGAGAGAGAGGGAAAGAGAGGGAAAGAGACGGAAAGAAACAGACTACAGCAAACCTCTGAAGACACGATGAAAAAATGACCGTCGTCTGGAGATTTTTTAATCGATCTCTTTCATTTGGTGTGAACTCTTTCATTGACAGTGCAGACAAGGGTGCTTGTTCCCGTGGGAGTCAAAACCGCACGTCGTCCTGAAGCTGAACATTAGTCTGCAGCAACATAACATCATCTCTTGAATTCTCATTCTATGAACACCTTCAGACTTCCTGTGTGACTGACTGATGCAGTGTAAACGACAGCAGCTTCTAAGCCCCCCTGGATTGAGCTCATTAATTCGGAGACAGTCACTCCATAGCCGAGGCCTTGATTTGTTTTGCTTCTTCTGCCTGACTCGGTCATGCCGCGCTTATTGAGCTGATTATGGAGTGAATGCACGCCGTTGCCAATTCAAAATTAAAATGGTGGACTCGCAGAAGGATACGAAATACGCTCGTGCCTACAAGGGAGCACCACCACACCAATAAACAAGATATGGGGTAAAGGGAGGGAACCTGCGCAAGGCCATGTTAGAGATTCCATCATTGTCACTTTGTACATGTCGTATTAAATAATACTGTATATTCTTATTCGTTGTTTGTACCTGTAATACTTTATCAGCTGGTTTTGCTGTTCTTTTTATATCTCTCTGTTGTGCCATATTAAAGCCATGATGATTGATGTCAGATTGAATTCTGACCATGTACCATGGAGGAGGTACCAAAAAGGAATTTCCCCACAGCCACAAAGAAGAGTTTCATGCTGGGACGGCCTCTCTCTCTCTCAGCAGGGTGCTGCTGTAAACCTCCCCCCACATACAAAGGTCTGAGCACTTGCCAGGTGGCTAACTAACCACCTCTGCAAGCCACCACAGACTTCCAGTCTTCATTTCTGACCAGACTCACTTCTCTCAGACCACTTTTCTCCTGGAGCCCTCGAGGAGAGGGGGGCTGCCACCCCTTTTTCACCTTCCTTCCACCCTGAGACAAAAGGAGGAGAGGGAGACGGGCCTGAACCACGATGGGCCTGAAAGACGCACCCTCCAGCACCTTGGAGAAATCTCTCTTCGCCCAGGGACATGACCGGTTAAATCAGAGTTAAGTCTGATGTCTTAACCTCAGCGTCAGGAGCAGGAGTAAAGGAATTCCGCCATGCCAGAAACAGCTTTGTTTATATCCTCTCAGCTTTTACAGGAATGCGGACTCCAGACGGAGCTAAAAAGCCAGAAAAGGGCCCGCCTACGAATGCTGAGGAGAACCTGCTGAAATCGTGACTGCAACTGGGTCGGGGGCTGTCTGCAGGACATCGGGCCTCCGATCCTGACCACATGTGGCTGCTGCTAGGCTGCAGAGCTGCAGTCTGCTGCTGAAATGACATTTTCCCTTTTCACTGCCTTCCTTGGATGACCAAAGTGGACCGATCTCACACAAGGCATCGACAGGTTGGACAGAGAGACCCAAAAGGGAAAGTTAAATGGTTCATTTGGAAATGTGTGATGCGTCCACATGGTGCTTTAAACAAAGGGGATAACGGAATTAGCCCATGCTAGCATCCTGGTCCATGGCATTGCTGATATGGTTCAAATGTGTTTTATGGTTATAACAAACGTTATCTCTACAGGGGTTTCATACATTAATGGGATGTTAATGTTTATGTTTTCCGGCCACTCATTATGACTAAAATAAAAGTTGAAGCTTTTAAAGTCAGCGCCCAAAATCCGCTAGCCAAAAGGCTATTTAGCTCCTGGTTACATCCGGTTCCGGACTTTCAAAAAGGATCTTGTTTTAAAGCATAAGGCTTGTTTGTTTTGCTCCACCGTTTTTCGATAGTGCTATGAGCCTTATTCCCACATTAATATGGAAAATTAATGTTGATTTAAAGGCTTTTAGTTAACTTTAAGAGTAGCCGATTTTAGTGACCGATCGGCACAGCGCCCCCTAGCGCCCGGAGGTAGAATCGCATTAATAAGATTGGCTGTTCATAAAGTTTAAATGATTTTACTGAGCAAACCATTTTTTAAAATATTATTTCCTCAAAGTAATGTTTTGTGGAATTCAAGATTTTATTGGGAATGGGTTAAACACATACCAAAGTTTGTTCTGAATTAGTTAAGCTAATTTAACCTCAATTCATATTCTTTAAGATTAACTGTGGTACTTTAACTCAAATAAAATGTTATTTAATCAAATAACGTTATGTTTAGTCAGGATTCACATTGTGAACGGATTGAAAACATGCCAAATGTTCTAAATTAGTTAAGGTAATTTAACTCCATTCCATGCTCTTTGAATCAGATCTGCAGTGAACCAGGATTCACTGAATTATTCTGATTATGATCAACAACTTTTGTTTTGTCTTTTGTTTTATTTTTAGTTCCTTAGCTTTCTTTTTATCTTCATTTTGCTTAGTAGTTTAGTTAAGTTTCACTAGCCAAGTAGAGAGGATTTGTTAATCGAAATATAGTGTTAATTCAGGTAAACAGCATTATATAGTGATATTCTCTAGATGTTCATTCTATTTCTGTTATAAAATTCTTGAACTTGAAGAGAAGTTGTCACTCCTTTATTCTATGTGTGTGCAGGTTTTGCTGGTAAAAGATCGCTAGTGCTCGAATTCATCCCTTTCAACCATTGTCCTGATATCAGCTTAAGAGCTGATCATCACCAGACAATACTTAACAGACAGAGTGTTATTTATTAAACATTAAAGAATTTTAAACAGTGTATAATTGCACAACACTCTTTGCAGCTGAGAAGCTGACTGAGGATGCTGTATCGTTCTCGCCCTTTTTTTCCCCCTCTTCTATGTTGTTGTTTCAGTGTCCATTTAACATTAAACATTCCCTGCATACATTCTAATAAAGCTTCTTGCATGTATAAATCAAGCAGAGCCCTATGGCGAAAGCAGTAAGGCTCCGCTTGTGAAAGTAAAATCTGTTGGGCTCTCTTTGGCATTAAGACAACAATTCTTATTGCTACATTGCCAGACAGGACATAAAAACAGAGCTTCCATCATAAAGGCAACAGCTACTTTAGGATTACGCTTCTCAGTACATTAAGCACATTTAAACTGTTTTTCTGTTTAATGTAGTATCTGTGCTTCTCTTCAGAAAAAGCATGTTTGTCCTCAAATAAATTCAACATATGTAAAGACGTGCTTTTCTATTGCAGATTTTTCTGCATTGGATCCGAAAAGCTCTGGAGACCCATGGTCAACAGCCCAGATAGGTGGACAGAGTAAAATCCCCGTATTTACGACAGGGCTAGCTAATGCAACTTTGACGTGGTGCATTTCAGTGAATGATCTGCGTTTAGAAATAGCCTTCAGGAGAGCAGCTGAGCTCAAACCGCCACAAGAACTTTTCAGCGATCGCACATCACTAATTCTTCTTAGGGTGGCGAGTGTGTCTAAGGACAGTTTTTAAAGTCTCTGTAGCTCAGTGTTTATTTAGAAGAGTCTCTGTGCAACTTTCCCGGTAGGTCAAGTGAGTTTGTTTGAAAAACAGTCCACACCTGTAGAGGAGAGAGCCAGACGGGAGTCATATGGATCGCTTCTCTCCTTGAAGCCAGGGGTTGTCTCTGCACCTGTGCCCAGGCTGCTGTGCAGCTTTACCGCTTTGCTTTGACCCCTTTATCTTTCAGCACCGTGTAGAAGCCAGTGTTCGGTCAGAAACAGTGGCTCTACTCAGTGTTGGGATCAGGACTGCAGGATGTATGATTCATGGCAGATTTACTCATTTATATCAAACGCATTTAAAACAAAAGCATTCCTTCACAACAACCGATATGGATTTTTTTTGTGTTGAAGCAGTTGATAAAGAAAATATTTCTAAGTGCTACAGCTACAGCCAAAGACTAATTTATTAAGTTGTCAAATTAGGTGTGGGACTTTAAAGTCACTTCTAATGAAATACAGGATGTGTCGTTTCCAAGAGCCGGATCATGATTTTCCTTCCGTATGTGACCCGGAACATAAAGTACACCTCCTGTTTCACAGAAGGATGAGACGTGGTGAATTTCACTAACATTTCAGTACCTCTACTAAACTGATGAGCTGATTTCTGGCTTGTAGAAGCTGCTGAAAAGCAGGTGCCATTATGTCGTCTCCACCAGCGTTGTTCATCTTTCAACAGATTTTTTTTTAACCTTCTTGGAAAACAGCTCGGTCAGATCAGAAGGTGTCCAAAAAGCAATTTTCAACTCTTCCCCTAGAATCTCAGTGGTTAGGTTTGGACTTTGACTGGGCCATTATAACATAGAAGGCTTTGATCTAAACCACCTGACTGTACGTGTAGAGTTGCTGCTCTGCTGGAAAGTATACCTCTGCCCCACGCTCAGGTATTCTGCACCCTTTACCAGCTTTTCTTGCAGCACTGACCTGTATTCAGCTCCATCCCCATCAACTCAGATTAGTTTCTTCTGTTGGAAAATGGCACCTCCATAAAGGCAGACACTACATACGTCCTGTTGGGGGCGGTGTGCAGTGTAAATTTGCTTCCACACACAACATTTTGCATGCAGGCCAAAATGTCAAACTGAGGTCTCATTCCATGACACCATGGTACCGTAGGTCTGTAGCTGTGCTATCTTTATTCCGTTTTCAGATGATAGATTGATCAGTGCTCAATGGGACGTTTAACACTTGGAACTGAACCGTGCCTTGAACCTTCTATCCTGTCCTTTCCTTTGGACTTCTCAGTTCGGTGCTACTTTTATGTGGGTCTGTCTCACAGAATCCTAAGAAAGCACATTAAGGTTTGTGGATTTAATGTGACAAAGTGTATAAAAAGGTCCAGGAAACGAAAAAGGCACTCAACACACTGACTGATGTTCTCCGTTCAAGATACATTTGTCTATCATTGTAAAACTGAAAGGCAAAGTAGCTTTTCATAAAAAAAGAAAGTCCTAAAGTCCTTAGCAGTGGACCGAGCAGGGCTGCTGGATAGAGACAGGAATCCTGACAGGAGTCCCAACACTCACCTTCATTTCAGCGGGTTTGTAGTAACGGCGGTTCTTGTCTTCGTTAGTCGTGCGGTAGCCGTCCCGGAGGAATCGCTTGAAGCCATATTTGCCCCGTAGCTTCCGAACAATCTTGTCAAGCGTTTGACTGTAGAGAGCGTCGTCGTCGACCGCAAAGGCCGGGTAGCTGATGGTGGGAAGCAAGGCGGCATCCGTGTTCTGCCAGGGAGGAAGGACACAGCAAACTGCTGACAGCATCTCAACATAACACAGCATCAGGACTCACATATAACTCTATTCACAATCAAACTGTAACACAGCCAGTCATTAGGATTAAACATTGCTGTTAGGTTTAAGAAGCTAATATGACTGGACACCTCATAATCTCAGTTCAGTTTGTTGAGCAGGAGGAAAAAAAAAACACCATTAGGTTCCATCTTCACAGCAAACAGCTATAAATGCTTTTCTGCTTCATCAATCAAGAGCAGTTTCTCAAAAAAAGAATGGCTTGTATGGCTTTTGCTGCGCGGACAATGACTTTCCTGGGAGCGGTGAGAAGTTCATTCAGCATCGGGCTAAATGAGAGCCTCTCTGTTTGATGCTGCTTTGTATTGGATTCATCCACAATTTGCACTGATCTGTGCGGTAACAAAGGCTGAGGCAGAAGCATTTAGCCCCCACCCTTTTATCTGACATCTCATTACAACTGCAGTGCATATTGACAAGGCCGCTGCAACTCCAGTGGCCCGATAAAGAGCAGAGCAAACCCCGCGCAGCGGCTGAATATTGAAATCGGATCTTTTGACGTAGAGCACGCAGCCCTGATACGGTATTAGTATCTTTGTTATCTTGATGTAATCCTGCGCTGTTGCACCCCTTCCTTCCTGCTCCTTAATGTCAATCTCTCACGGCTAAAAACACCCCTCTGATGCTCTAATTACCCTCATTTGATTCCTCAAATACCGATGGTAGCATTTCTGCACGACACATTCAGCGCGCGCCCATACATACATACTGATGTGATCGCTGAAGTGTCTGCGGGAGGTGGAGTGAAAAGAGGAAACAATTTTGTGCCTACTCCCTCCTCCTGATTCCATTTCTTTTTCTTCCCCCCCCCACATTTGCCTCGCTGCAGCCGGGAGGCCACCTCTCACTTTTGCCAAATCTTACTGAACGCTGAACCGTCAGCAGCACAGGTAATGACCGACCCCACGGGAGAAATACTATTCTAAATTGAAACGGTATCCAGCGACTGACTGTTTGTTTTGATGTGTGCGATTAACCTTTGATACGTGTGTGGCAGGTTACCATTTGGGAGAGGACATGCTGGTGAGAATCACAAAACGGCATGAAAGGGGTGGGGAACGGCTGCTTCCAAATGTGCAAATTTAGATATTTTGTTGACAGAGGATCAATCGGCAAGGATTTACACGGATAGTGTGATTCTCTATTACCTCGATGGGACTAAACCAAGACAGAACCATGCTCAGCATGGCACCAGACGCGGTTTAGAGACCCCAATAAACTTCAACAAGCTTACTTGTTAAAAGATGTGAGAATAGACAACATATTCAGCCCTGCAGAGTGCACCAACGATCTGTTGAGTGTGACCTGTTTTTCCCCTTGGTTTCATTAACACAACTAATCTTTCATGTTGACATTTTTCTCAGCCTCCACCTGTTGCCATCTCACTCCTCCTGCTGCTAACGCTCAATTAATTATTATTCTGCTGGACGCTTTCTGGTCTTCAGCATTAGTCTACTTAACCTGTTACCAGCTAGTCACACCTAACGGACTAATTGCATTGCAGCCAAGGGTCTCCTCATGCTCTGTGCAACTGTCATAACATCGTTAACGAAGCTTGCCGCGTGAAGCGGTCCACCCCTGCTTGTGTTTTGTCAGAGGAATTGACGCGGGAGATGAGAAGTGACGACAATGTGTTTGCTAAATCGTAGCTTGTGGAAAGAAAGCTAGAAACAACAAGCGGCGCTCGTGATGAGAGATGCACTGCAGGCGGAAAGCAGGCAGCTATATTTGTTCACGTAAATATAAAGCAGTTATAGGACTCCTTGACGGCAAGAGTGAAAACATCCGCCTCTCATGTGGTGGCGTGTCACGGATAAATGTTTGCCACCAGGCACACATTAATATGTTAACCCCAATAATAACGTTCGGCTGCGTTTTAAATTTTACATTAATACTGCTCTAAATTTGATGCCGTCACTTCGATAATCACTCCTGCTTGCAGTGTATTTATTTTAGTGGCTGTCGTGTCACTGATGTCTGTCTCGTCCACCATGACGTGTGTTGCGGCCCTTCTGGGCCAAGGCATCCTTGTGGTAGAGGGGTTAAACCCAGTGGGTCTTTTATTTGGTTAGATAAAGGTTGAAAAGAGAAATCTGCTTCCTTATTTGGTGCAAAAAGAGGTTTGGCTCTGATATTTAAATAAAACAATTAATTTTATTGTGAATATTTAAAACTATATATTTCATTTGTGGTAAACAATCCCCATTTATACCATTAGCTCTGACAAACTGGAGGTTGTTGACGTTTCCCTGTTTGCTACTATTCCAATTGTGCAGCTTGACCCGGCCGGGTCCAGAACGTAGCAGAAAACTGGACCTGTTCCGTATTTTGACAGCGACGTTCGGAGAAGTCACGAAGAATGTGGAACTGTTCTCATTAATTAAAATAACGGCGTAGTTGCTCCATCGGTCGGACGTGACCAAACGTGAACGGAACGGAGCCGTCACGGAGGATGTGGAATCTGGGGGTTACAATCAGACATTCAAAGCTGTGCAATAAAAATAGTTTAAATGCTCATTTGCAATCTAAATTTTGATATTTGACTCTTTCATTGGTGAAAAATACTCCAGTAAGTAGTATTTGAAGACTCGAGAGAGAAAGACGGAGACAGAGATTTGGAATTTTCCCCGCAGCATAAAACCGTGATAGTCAGTAATGAGAGCCGGCACTCTGATATGCAGCAAATCTGGATAAAGGTCCTTCATTCTAAGACGTAAGGAAAAGTATGGTGTTCTTGGTTTGACTCAAACATTTCCACTGCTGGGGTCGTTGTGGGGCGCGGGTGCATGGAGGGACTCACATGAGAGCGAGACTCTCTGGGCAGCAGAGAGGACAGCGTTTGCCTGTTCCTGTTGTGGGCGTCCAGATCCACAAATATCACAGACCATGAGCAGCCCTGCAGCGGGGAAAGCACACAAAGACACAGCACGCCGGTTACTTAGGAACTGTTCACGCATTACAGGTGAAGTGCCGGCTAATAGTGTTCGACTCTCAATGCGCACACCCACAAACATTCACACTTGGCAAGTCATCCATCATTTATCTGAGGAAAGAAAAGAGAAATAAATAAGTCAACTAAAACCGCTCGCCTTTAAAGCCCTCAACATCACAGCTCAAGCGTTCACACATCAGAACAGAGCGTTTCCCTGGAAATTCAGGGGGATGTTGCAGCTGGATGTTTCCTGGTCTGGATATTTCATGCACGCTCGTTTGAAGTTGAGTGTGGGAGTGTTTGAACAGCAGAGAACTGAAGTCGTTATAGGAAGATGAAGAGCAACAATCAGAACGCAGGCTGTTCATCCAGTGCAGTTAAATATCTCTAGGAAGAGCGGGGTTGAAGCTATTCAGGCCTTTTTTTTTTTAAGTGATCAAACCTTTTTACCGGTTCCAGCCCGCTTCATCAGGTGTGCTTACATAAAAGCAACTGCGTCACTCCTGCAACCTGCTAAGCAATTTTGATGGAAGTCTTATGCATAATGTATGATTATTGCTAGAATCAGTTTTTTTTCTTCTGAAACAGGTCTGGGCTTTTAGTCAAATCAGCAAACTTTCCTTTAGCAATTTGCATAGTGCAGAGCAATGCTGGGCATAAATGGACACAGCTGTGCAACATTCCAGTAGAATCCTCATATAAGGAGCAGTTTCTTAGGTTCTAGCAGAACTGAATTAAATATCCGTAAATGTAAACAATGAACGAATTCCTAATCATGAACAAGCTGGTGTATTAATGCATTTGACTGAAACTATATGGGTGGTGGTGCAGGTGGGATCCAACATGCACTTTCACCATTTTTTTTCACCATTTTTGCCTCATTTTTATGGATATATATATATATATATATATATATATATATATATATATATAGAGTTGGTATTCTATAAAAGTGCAGAGTAATGTGATTAAATAATCCAAAAGCATGTAAATAGATAGATGCTCTTGATTGTGTACCACTGCTAGTAAAAGCTTTTAAAGTGGAGTGTTTTGCTGCATCTGGAATATTTTGCAGTGGTTTATAAAAAAAATCCTGTTTTATATTTTTCTAAGACAAAATGTAATCTTGTCATGTCAATGTAGAGGGGCTAAAAAGTAACAACAAAAGAAGTTAAGGACAGTAAATATTGTCATTTTTGGAATGAAAAACATCCATATTTCAAACCTCTTAAAGGACAATCTAATATAAACACGCTGGCACTGCTAATCTCATAGAATCAAATAAAAGGGGGTGTTTACATGAAAGTAGGGGGAACCTTAGTTGACTATATTAGTTTTATTTGTTCAGTATGTTTCAACCAGAAAAATATCATCTGCTCGTAGGATGCTGGGGCGAGGCGGGGGAGTCAGTGGAGGTAAGATAAAACTAGCTGAACCTGAGAGCGGAGTGTCCATTGAGCTAGTATAAAGGCTAAATGTGACAACCACACAGTCTGGACTCAGTGATAAGTGCTATCACACTTATCACTGAGTCCGGTTTGTAATAAATGTTCTCCTTTGAGGCGTTGGGAGAGTTGCGTTTGGTTTTGGACGGCTGAGAGTCAGCGGGGAAATCAAGATTGATAAGCGTCATTAATAAGAAAGTGGAAAGCTGGTGCCCCAGCGTTCCCACATGGAATAACAGACTTGATGACACACGCTCACATCTACAGATGCTCTGCACAGCATGGATCATAAAGCTGACACCTCAGTAAATTCATTTAACAAGCTCAGCTTGAAAACAGAAATCCATTTGGAGCAGAGATGTGCTGATAAGACGTTTCCCGGTTTCTGCCTCCTTTTGAGGTCAAACCTGCCAATTTCAGGTTTGTCCAATCCAGTGGTTTTATTCCAAGGACCATAACGCAAACCCAATGCTGGAGGCCCATTTGATAAGGGGAAGTAATCTGAATCCAACAGATCCAACATTTCCCAAATCATGAACCGAAACAGCCTTTTACATTTAACTGCTTTTTACTCATCTCCAAGCAAAGTGCATCCAAGTGTGTGCTGTTTGTTCACAGCCTTAAATTATGCTACTTTTTAGTATTGATATATTTAATGCACTGGAGACTGCACAGACATTAAGTGTTCTACCTGACAATCATTGATCAGAGCCAATCAAAGAAAAATTGGCTAATTCCCCTTCCTGGCTGATTGATTGGTCCACCTCTAATTTCCAGGGGTGGTTGAAGCCCTTATTTTGCAGTTGTTCAGAAAGATAAAAAAAAAAAAAAACATCAGTTTTAGTGTAAACCTTCAGTGACTTTACATATTACAAACTCTCTTGCTTCTGATGGATTTAATGGCCAGATAAGAAATTCCTGGGTAACGTCCAATTGTTGAGATTAATGAGTGGAAAAGGACCTTTTCTTCTAAGCCACTGACAGGTCTAATGAATGAGTCTGTTTTTCTGCCTTACAAAAAAGAAGAAAATAGAAAATATATGCACTAATGAATTGAGCGAAAAAAAAAAAAAAAAGCAGGCAGGCAGGGAGCCAAACCGGCATCAACTGAGGCAATCGATCAATGTGTGCGCAAACATCTGCTGAAAAGGAACAAGCCATTCAGATGGAACTTCGTGTTCAATTCTAAAGTGGACCCCTCAGTGGGGAGTCATTTGATGCAGAGTGGGAAAAATAAGCAGACAGCGGAGTTGACATACCTGGTTTCCAAACAGGTTGAATCCATTGATGGCCTCCAGAGCAGCTTTAGCGAGGCCCACTGAGCTGCAATGAGAAGAAACACTGAACCTTACAGGGAGCAGACACTGTTACAGTCAGACCGAGGGACATTAGAGGAAAGAACATCTTACATTTGGTTGTGTACAACTGCATGATTATTTCTGTCTTTCAATTATTCCATTCGGTTTCAGAAAACTCTACTCAATGCAATTTCTGATCGTTGTCTGTCTCAATAAAGCTGAAGGTTCTTGAGATTGCCGTCTACTGTAAATAATGCAACTCTTAAGAAAGAATACAGGAGTGAATTTCACAGTGACTGACCCCTGTGATTGCAATGCAGATAAAAAGCAAATCCATTTCACTGCCACGTCTCCCTTTTCTACCCAGTGGAGATTGCCCCATAAAGAAGATCAGGTGGAAAATGACAGTGAAGATGACTTGTGATATCATTCCAGATTTTTCAGAAATGTATTTCAATTTCGTTGGAGAACACTGGATCAGTACAAGAAATAAGGACGGGCAGTATTTTAATGGTCGGAGGCTCTGATGAGCTACCGAGGGCAGCACAAGAAATGTTTCCCAGAGTTCCTCTCAAAGAACCTTCCCAGACCATCCATGTTCTGGTTTAGTTTTATCTTTCTGCAGCGGTTTTAGGCCTGGTTTAGACAACAATGTTTTGGATGCGTTTGTACTGTTTACATGACAGTGGTGATAGTTTTTGCTGACATTGGCACCGTTTGAAAACGGGTTCCACGGTGTAATGGTTAGAGAACGGACCATCACGGGACTTTGCGTAACGGAAAAACAGCACTTTTCTTCCAGGGAATCTCTGGCTCATGCACACTATGATAGAAATCTGTAGAAATGGATGCAGCCAGGCACAACATTACTGCTGCTGCCTACCAGTTAAGGAACCACAGAAGAAGAAAAAAAATGGCAGAGCAATGTTTTAGTTGTTGACTCTTGTGACCACAACCACAGCTATAAAGTTACCTTAAAGGTGCATAGTGCAAGTTTTGAAGGTAAATATTTATTTTATTCCCATACATCCTTTTTCAACTTCCCGACGTGTAAAATGATGGGAATAACACCGTCTTAAAGTATTGTTGTGTAAACGTGTTAACAGGAACTGGAACAAAAGTTCAATTTTCAATGGATCGTTGTGGTGTAAACAGGGCCTTAGTATGGTTCAAAGGGGGCATAACAGGTGTCTGAATTAGAGTCATAAAGAAATAAATATTTACAACAAGTTGTAGTGTACTTCAAGAATTGATTCTAGGTATGTATATAGTACTTAAAAGCTTGGTACACAATCTCATATTAGACAAATTAGACAGGGTCAAATGACCTCACCTAACCAACTTTCAACTATCTGTAAAAATAGTTGAGAAGTGTAAAGTAGAGCTGAGATCAGTCCATCAAAATATGTCAAAGACATTTTATTACAACCCCGGGATAAATGTGCTGCACACATGGCATTCGAGAGCTGTGGCACACATGGTGCATAATTATTTTAGTTTAAATGGTAATCACATTGTGTAAACTACTCTCATATTCCTAGAAAGGTGTTGCTGTGATAAGTTATTTTCCTAGGCCTTCCTACTCTACTGAAAGAAAAGCCAGATACTAAATAGTGTGCATCAGATTACATCTGACTCATTAAAACTAGAAACAATCCTGGTGAGATTAGACATGCTAGATAGAATTTATCTTCGATCTTAAATCTATTTAATAGATCAAATCTGATGATACATTTTCTTAATGTTCTGTACGCACTCTGTGCATACAAAATGACAAATAAAGTTGTCTAAGTCTAAGTTAAGAGGCAAAAAGTTAGTCTTTTGATATACAGTGCCTTGCAAAGGTATTCACTCCCTTTGGCATTTCTTATGTTTTGTTGCCTCACAAACTTGAATTAAATTAGATGTGAGATTTTGCACCATTTCATTTGCAGAACATGCCTACAACTTTAAAGATATGTTCTTTTTGTATCGTGAAGCAAACAACAAATAGGACAGGACAACAGAAAACATCAGTGTGGATAACTCTTCATCCCACTTTGTTGAACTTTTAGTACAAGCAAAGATGTCAGACAAAATAACAACACTTCAACAAGCATAACCCTCTAAACGCAGTACTTTGTTGATCCTCCTTTTGCAGCAATTCTAACAACTAGTGGTTTTGGGTCAGTCTCTCTGAGCTCACCACATCTTCCCTCTGGGATTTCTGTCCATTCTTCAAGGCTAAACTGCTCCAGCTCCTTCATGTTGGATGGTTTTCACTTGTGAACAGTGATCTTTAAGTCTAATCACAGATTCTCAATTGGACTGAGGTCTGGACTTTGACTAGGCCATTCCAATACATTTATATGTTTCCCCTAAAACCAGTCCATTGTTGCTTCAGTAGTCTGCTTCAGATCATTTATTACCATCCATCTTTCTCTCGACTCTGAGTTTCCAACTCCCTGCTGAGACAAACATCCCCACAGCATGATGCTGCCACCACCATTGTGGAGATGGTGTTCTTAGGATGATGGGATTGGGTCAGACATAATGTTTTTGCCACTCCTCCATAAAGCCCAGCTCTATGGAGTGTACAGCTTATTGCGGTCCTATGGACAGATCCTCCAGTCTCTGCAGCTCCTTCAGGCTGACCTCTGGTCTCTCTGCTGCTTCTCTGATTAATGCTTTCCAGCCACCAGGATGTCGATCACACATCAGCATAAACTAATAATAAAATAAGGCTTCTCTGCACCATATCTGTTTGCCTCCACAGGTATTATGTGTGTCTTTCTGAGAGTGAGTAACAGAAGACGAGAGGGGAGACAAAGCTGTCTAAACTGGTTCCCCGGCTGCAAGCTGCTTTCAGCTCTGCTGAAATTACACTTTGTTAATGCAGGTCCTAAATATTAATGTCGTCGTTCTTCAGGTATTCTGGACTTTCGTAGAAAAACCTTCTCGTTTCCCCTCACCCTTGGCCAATCGGTGAGATGTGGTGTGAGCAGCCAAAACTTTACTTGAGTCCACTCGGTTTGACCCTCCTCCTGAGCAGGGCCGGACAAACCCGGGCTGGGACCGAAAAATTCTACTCCTAAAATGCTCGCAAGAATAAATCCGCTCTCAAATGGAGACAACCTTTCCTGTGCATTTCTCCTGAGCCCAGTGGCCCTGCACATTAGTAAGAAGGACTTCTCAAACAAGATCCGTTACACAGATTTTGTTTACATACAACTGTTCTGAACCCGCCTGAGCTACTGTTTACCCACAGCATATCTTCTGCTATTACACAACTACGTGTATACACAAGCTCACTAATTGGGAAAATTCAAAGCGTAGCAAGGGGGGTGGGGGGGCGACAAGAAGCACTAGACACACTGAATCAGTTATCTTTCCTGCAGGATATCTTGGCAAGCCGCTGCCAATCGTCTTGGGTTGTCAGAGAAAAAGAGATAAGCCAGAGCAGAAATTGAGGATCTTTATCAAGACAGGAGAGGGAGGCCAGTTCGACCTTGGATGATAAGTTAGTTAGAAGCAGGTAACAAAAGCTCTCTGCACCGGGTCAGGATAGCGCTGATGCTGCTTGACCATGTGAGCTTTATCCCCATCTGGAAGATCAACTATGCGATTGTTGAACTCGTGTGCATTTTTCTGTGATGGAGATCATTTGATCACTGCTGATGGCTTTGCTGACCACAGGATGATGGACAGGAAACAGAAGAGGGGAACAGGTGGGGGTAAATCCAACCGATAACTTTAGCGCAACATTAATCAATACCCACACCATGTTTTCATAACACCAGGCAGCGCTATATCAAAGTTTTAGATTTTTTTTTTTTTTTTGAGCTAACCCAAACTTTATACACTTGTATAAAGTTTGGCTCACTTGTTGAGCTGTCTTGGTCATCACAGGAATGTGATCATGTAAAAAAAAGTCAGACAAATAGATTTCCTTGAACCATTTCCTTGAACCTCCAGCACACGTTTCGTCCCTACATCTCGTGCTTAACTATTCTCCCAGTCCTGTTGCACAGTAGATTAGAAGGAGAGGACACTTGATTTGTGTGAATGATCATGAATGAAAGCTTGTTTAAAGGGTTCACAGCTAGCTTCAGTTTGAAAAGGACCAGTGGGATGCCGTTTCTACAGGCGGTCTCATCCACACAGCCATCTGAAAAAGAGACGGAGCACTGTTTTAACGCTTTAAAAGTCATTTCAGATCCACGGCTGTAGACCGTCTGACTGAAGAGGTCATGTCGAGAGGAAGCGGATCTTATTTCTACATCAGGATTTGGTGCACGGGACAAATTGGATCGAACTAACAGATGAGGGATGGTCTGACTAAAGTTTAGCAACTTGTTTGAAGATGTACGTTTAGCTTGGTAACTAAAAAAAAGACTATTAAAGGGGCTATAAATTGGTCCATAGGGAACGATCAGATTTCTTGGGATCACCGTGCATGTGAGCGGTGCAGCACTCAAATGGACCTACCCCAGGTTTGATTCCCGACCTTGGCACCTTTGCTGCATGTCCTCTCCCTCCTTCTCTCTCTACCCATTTCCTGGCTGAATACTGGAGATAAAGGTCACTGGTATCACAGAAACCTTGAAAAAAAGGAACTCTAAATACTTTTTTTAAGGATGCAATGCTAAAATCCAAGGGCGGGAAGTGCATTACAACTTCTTGATAGAACTTGACTCATTTTAAAACTGGTGGAGATCGCTCTATTCAGGCCATGGCCCCAAGGCTGAGACGGTCTCCCACTGTCCCTGCGCTGCGTGAACTCCACCGACTCTTTTATGCAACGGTTAAAGACATTTTTATAGCAGCAGGCTTTTAATTAGATTATTGCATTGATCTGAAGTACATTATTACTTTTAGGTCTGTTACTGTGAGGCATCTTGTGACTTTAATATCTGTGAAACATGCTATACAAATTCATTTCACTTATTTACTTAGAATTCTGGACCTTTTTTAGGGTTATGTGCTTCTCGTTGTTGCTGTTGTTCAGTTTTGTATCCCTTTGTGTTTACTATGTCTATGTAAATCTATGTATTGAACTGTAGTGAATTTTTGATCCCAGAGAAACACGGTTTTGACTTGTTCTATGGCATTTAGTAAATAATTATTGGATTTGCAGTACTTAGAAGAGAAGCCAATTCTCCCGTGCATAAAAGTTAGAACTACAAGAAACGAGACAGTAAATCATTGAAACCTTAGTTTGTTTGTTTGTTTGTTTTGGGGGGGAAAAAAAGATTTTTGCCCTTGACGTTCGAACATGTCAGATGGTGCGCTTATTTATTTCAGAGCGCCTTTGTCTGCTTTGTCTGTTTATTTCAGTCTGACTGACCTGGAATGCAGCTCTGTGCTGCCGTTGTTGTATTTGCTGCCCCGCTCCCACATGCCGTAGTCAGGCACCCTGTAGGCCCGCTCTACACAGAACACCAGATTCTGGATGAAGGAAACCTGCGAGGGGGAACAAAACCCAAAAAAAAAAAAAAAACATCAAACACAGAAAGGTTTGGGACACAGGGAGCCAATGTAAGACAGGCACCACATGGATACACTCCTAGCGGTCTCACACACACACACACACACACACACACACACACACACACACACACACACACACACACAGACACACACTGATTGAGCGGGAGCTGCAGGTTGTAAACATGTTCCCGAATGGAAAGCGCAGCAACAGCCCATGATTTATGCTGCGCCTCGGCTTTTACAAACACACAGGACACAGAGGCACAAAAATACACGGATATACAATAATGAATGACCTTCTGTATTGATCGGGGGTGAAGGCTGGAAGGCTGATTACTAAGGTTACCAAAGAGCAGGGGAAGGCTGATTTCTCATCAGCACTCAAGGTGAAACCCTCCCTGCAGCTACAGGCGAGGTTTAATTAAGCAATAAAGTGTGCCAATGCTACATGTGAAGGTATACACAGCAAGAAGGAAGCTAGAAGGAAGGGAAATTGTCTTGAAATAAGCGTATTTGACAAATTTGACAAATTTAAATGATCTGTCAATGGAATAAGATTTCTGCACTTAAATTAGATCTTCATCACCTTATTTCAAGCACAGTATATCTTATTTTAGGTGTCAAAATACTCATTACATTGGATGATAATCTTATTTACCTGCTCAAATACACTCATTTCAAGAAAATATTTACTTATTTCTAGTTCCCTTTTTGCAGCGTAGCCTTGTCAGCTGCCTGCAAGAGACACTCGACCACTCATTGCCAGATTGTAATTATGAGACGATCTTGCACTGATTAAAACCTTCAGAACATCTAGAACTCCAACATATGCGCCGATCAGGGTTCCTCTGGCTGATATCCTGTTATGTGCTTTGGGCACATTATAATTATTTTTGTCTATTTTTTATTTTATTTTTTGTTTTGCTTGTTTTGTATAGACTTTAGTTGACTGATTTTTTTGTTGAGATATTTTGGAGTTTGGATAATTTTTTATTTTGTATTTTTACATTATTTTGTGGCGCTGTTGGTCCGCCTATAAATAGGCTGGGTTTCGGCATGTTTGGAACCCCGCCCTTCCGCTCGCTCCACCACCACCACTACCAGGGATGTGTCCTGATCCTGGTGCGCGCACATCTCCAGTAGCTATAGGACGCAGTTGACGACTCCAGGCTGCCATGCAGTATTTTTGTTAGCCTTTGGTTGTGTGCTGTTTTTCGATGTGATTTTGGCCTGGTGGGACCGGTTGTCCTGTTTTCGATTCTTTCTTTGCAGTAGTTTCTTTTTTGCTATAGTCCGGTAATAGTAGGGGCTTCGACGGCCCTGTATAGGGCCGGCCCCCTGCTGCACCGTTCTGTTCGTTTGATCGACAGACCAGGTCCAACTTTCTGTTAATACTTTTGGGATTTTTGTGTTCCCCCCTCTCTTTTTTTGGGACACCGGGAACTGAGGGTATTTAACTCTCTCTCTTTTTCTTTTTTTCTTCCTCCACAGAAAATCAAAGCAGCTGAACCAAAAGAAAAGATCAAGAGAGCTTTAAAATACAATAACTTTTGTTAACCCTCATTTTTGCCTACATGTCCTCAAATATGTTGGGGCCTTTTTGGGACGTAACATATGCATTAGCAGGTGTCTGTGTGGTCTGAAAGGTTGATTTTGAATCCAGCAGATTCCGTTTTTATTTTTTTTTCCTAAGGACTTACAAAACAGAAAACTGTGATGCAGTTTGATAGAGATAGTTTTGAAACCAACACTAAATCAATGGATTACAAGTTCATTCCCTTTTATACATCAACAAACGTCACTAAACCATATCTGGTTTTTATCAAATTAAATATTCCATGCATGCTGAGGGTTGTTGTGTTTATAAACCAAAGTAGTCCAAGTTTTAATGTATTTATAATACATAAATTCCTATAAATTCAGATCTGTCAGGAGATTTGTCCTGCAGAGCAGCAGTCTGAGCTAATCAGAGAAACGTTTTGTTTCCAATCTCTGGTCAGTTTATTGGCGCTTCTCTAAGAACGACAGAGACCCTGCTTAAATGTAGCCTCCGTCTTTTCTTGGCTTAAAGGAAAGACGCTGCTTCTACCTGTGAGATGGAGGAGCCAGAAATAACAAGACGTTATAAAGTGTGATGATTTTCCGGTCTTGCATCATTAAAAGACCTGAACGTGGCGGTGCATGCGTGTGCTCAGGAGTGATGGGAGATTTAATCTAAAATGACAAAGTGAGGCAAAGAGAGACAAAAAAGAACCTGTGCAGAACTTAAATAGGGCAGTTTGTGAAGGAGGGCAGGCAGAAGAGAGCAAAAGAGAGAGAGAAAGGTGTTTGCTGCATCTTTTATTCAGGGTTTTATGACTTGAATGATTAACGAGGGGAACTCTTTAGTATCTTAATGGTATCTTAATGAATGTTACTGCCTACTGGCCCAAACAGCCTCTCTGTCTTACTGCCGCTGGATTACTAATCCTGCCTCTTTCTCAGGGCTCGATTTGGATACATTTGTGAAGCCACACACTTCTACCTTTACCCAAGTGGCAGCAGCAAACTGTCAGCGCCACGCAGAACGTATTCCTAGCCGGTGAGCGTCTCTTCACGTCCCATTCACAAACACTGGCGTATTGATCTGTGAAAGACCAACCCCAAAAAACACCTATTTTAAAGAAAGGATTTCTTTTAAAATACAAATTTAAATTGTAAAACGCATGTATATTTATTCATGAGCGAGATACTTAAAGCTTTGGAGATTGATTCATTGCCCATAACTGCTCTGACCACTCGGCTGCCACTCCCCTCCGTTCACTAACCATCTTCGGCGGCCTTCACAGAAGGTTTTGAAGAAAACTGGTTGCATTTTGTTTTAGGGTAGCGGAGCCAGGCAGAATACAAATGCACAGCCTAATACTCTGAATGTCTAATGGAGTCGCTTCCCTTTATAATTTCAGAACTACGCTTCATTTTGCGTGGGTCCATTGTGGCTGTACGAGGGCGAACACCTTTGCGAGACATCCGGCTCGCGCTGTGCACAAAAGACAGATCGAGGAGGAGATTGCGATGCACGCGAGCTAATGAGTCGCAGCACCTCATGCAGCGCGGGGCTGAAAAATGACATCTGGCAGCAGGTTGATGGTGCATCTTTTCTTGGGAGACGCGCAGAGCCTTTCTTTGCAATCACAAAAATACTGCAATGCAGCTTCTGAGCTCAGTCAGGAGAACGCCAACGGACTTCACAAGCAGTGACAGCTTACAACAGGCTAATAAATACGGGACTAATGTGATTAGGCTGAATGAAATACATTTCAAACGGCTTTCAGTGGGAGCACCAATCACAAAAGCTCCTGCTCAGTGGATCTGATGTTTGCTAATCCAAGGTTTTGGGGCGCAGGCCGCCTCAGTTTGAATTATGCAATTTAGTAAGCGCTGTTTAACCATGCAGAGAAGGCTGCTGCACGGGCAGCAATAAAACATTGCATTGCTAATTTGTTTTGTCAGTGGTAAGAAATGGTGAAAAATGAGAGGTTGCCGAGGTGATGTGTGTGTGTGTTTGGGCGTCTAAACAAAGCGAAGGCGGCATGCACTAATTGCCGAGCGGTATAGTGGTTGACCACGTTTCTACTTTCTTCAGATAAGCTCAATTTGGTGAACAAATGGATTTCTCTACCGGGGGGCACAAATTTCACTACTCTGTAGCGGTAAGTAAAGCTGCGAATGAGCCGGCTGTAAAGCTAATAGAATTAATGATGCTCTTGTTGCTCCTAGAGGCCACACAATAAAAAGGCACACTGTGGAAATTTAACAGGCAACTTGCTCCATTTTAGTTTTATTCACAGCTGAAGATTAAAAAGAAAGAAGGAAGAAGACAAAACCCATGCTGGACAGATAAATCAATGTAAAAAGAGAGACGGCTTTTGGTTTAATATCTTCTTGGCTCCTTCAAATAAAATGTTAACGGATCAGCTCCCATGAGGACGATTACACTTCCATACGGAAATCATCTCAGTGTTTTTCTACTTAAGTCAACTGAGCATTTCAGGGAGGCTATAAATGCAAGTTATGCTATGAAAGTCAGATTTATGCCAGCTCTGACATATTTGCTGAGAATTTTGTTCGAATCAACCCGGGTAGAGATCCACAGCTCTTATCTTTAAACAGGTGGCATCTGACAGTTCAGCGTACACGTCTTACTAGGATCCAATATATTTTGATGCCGTGCAGATACAGAAATCTTTCTCTCTAATAGGAAAATGTACAAGTATTAAATTAGCCTCGTGCAGCAACAGGGATCATCTTGTATATAAAGCTTCCTTAAATGCTTTACCACCAAACCATGCAGGAAAAGAGAGGCTTCTGGACAGCAGTGTTGCAGCTTAACGCTATGAGCCGTGCGTACGTGGAATATTTGCTTTCACTGTGACAGATCAGACCGCGGGTGATGCATGTCTCGGGCTCAACTCCAGCTACGCTGCAGCTGTAGATCATCCCGGCTCTGGCTCAGCTGCCTTTTTTTTTTTTTTGTCTTTTAGGAAAACTGCTGAATGAAATTCATCAGAGGAAGGATCTGTGATGAAACTGTGCAGCTCTCTGAACACTAAGGAAACGAGCCTCGGGAGCCACAGAGCCATCCTTTATGTGGTGTAAACAAATGTAAAATTTCTTGTTGCAAAACTTAAACTGTCCTATTAATTAGGTTTAATTTAACTAGATTGATCAACATCTCGCCCTGTTGGTTAACACATAATAAATCAGTTAAATGCATCTTTCACTTTAAGCTTTTGAAGTTGTAAACCTCATATAGACTGATGTGACAGTCTATATGAGGCAGTGGGGGGGTGTAATAATCCTGTCTTGATTATGTGATGAAGTGTTTGGAATGTAATGCATGTAAAATGGAACAAGATTTGTTTGTTTTCTTGATTGTTCTAGAGTAACTGTGGGGCACTCAAAGATTTTTTTAATATTAATACTTAGTAAAATTTGGTTTGGGTTTTAACATGATAGGATTTGGTTGTTAGACTTTCTGTTCAAGTGATTGATGAAGGGAGCCCAGGGTTCAGCAAAGGACGGCTTGTCCTCATTGTAGGCTTGTGTTTGGGAGGGTGAAATGTGTTGAAGGAGTAAGATGGTCCAGTGTATCCTGTTTAATGATTGTTTTGACTTCCAGTTTTTGCAGTATTATCTTCTTGGCAACAGTTAGAGATGTCAATAGGCTGATCTTACCAACGACGCTCTGAAAAGCATGGCATGCATTTGTATTGAGTCAACGCTAAAACCACCTTTCGGTCTAAATTAAACTGCAAGCCTGTCAGAGCATGACTCTACCAGCTTTGCACAAACAGAGACGGTTCCGGTTCAGTTAGAATCACCTTTCTGGTCATGCCACAGCATCTCCTTGGGATTAAGGTCCAGACTTTGACTGGGCTATTCTAACACATGCAAATACTGTCACTCTAAGCAGTTTTATGGTGGCTCCAATTGCACGTTTAGGACCATTGTCCACTTGGAAGATAAACCGCTGCCTCAGTCTCGGGTCTTTTGCAGCCTCTAACAGGCTTTTATCTAGGATTGCTCTGCAGTTAGTTCCATCTATCCTCCAATAAACTCAGACTGGGTTCCCCTTCCCTAATGAGGATCCCAGAACATGATGCTGCCTCTTACAGTCGGTCATGGGGGGGATTGTATGTCCAAGGTGATGCGCAGTGTTAATTTTTTGCACAGTTTTGCATGTTGTTAAAAACAACTGGTCTCCTTAGAGCCCTACTCAAATGTTTTGATGTGTCTCCTGCACAGTGACGGGTGTCCCCTGCATTTAAATCATCCCTCTGAGCCCCTGGTCAAAACATGCGTAGAATTTGCATGGCTTGTCTACGGTTTACCTCATCAGTGTTGTAAATGATCTGCAGACCGGAGCAAATCATCTCCACCAGGTACAGCAGGAACAGAGAAACCGCATCGATCTGCAGTGATGAGAGAAAAGGAGGTGAGTGAAGCACACTGTGTCATTTGGATACTCTGTGTTGTTCTCAAATTTGTCAATCCAGCCACAAAAAAAAAAGAAACGATCCCCATACATGCCGCAACAATTGAGATGTGGGTTTTTATGTTAGTTAGAAGTGACACTGAGGCATCATCAATAATAAAGGTACAGTGAAAGACATAACAGCCAAGGATTTAATGTAAGAAGCAAACGCTTCACTTCTAGACACTTTTGTTGATTTTTTTCCCCCCCAGTGTCTTTGTCACAGCCAAGTAACTTGGCACCCTTATTTTGATTTTCGATTTCTGGCTCTCTTGCTGTATTGGACTCGCTTCACTGGAAATGCAGTCTCCATCCAAACGCAGCACACCAAATTGACCTCTTTCAATAGCATCGACAGAGGAATAAACCCTTTGAGGGCCCGTTTAAAGCACATTCACCTCTCTGAGAAAGACGTTTTTTCCAGCCGCACGCCTCACAGACGGCTGCCGAGCTGATACACTGTAATGTGTCATTTATTTGCTAATTTATTCACGCTGTTGCATATTTAACAAGGTTTACTCATCGTAGCTTCTCTGAAAGTGAACATTTCTGTCACCGTTACCCTGAATATGCAGTGGAACAACATGCATCAGGAGATCACAGCAAAGCTGCATTCGTCTACACGGTTTTCTCTCATTTGCTTAGCTCTCTCGCTTGTCTAGCCGCCGACTCACCTGCAGGTGGTGATAGTCGCTGTAGGAGTGAAACTCGTCACCGGTGTCCACATGGAACACAGAGTGAAGGCACTTGGAGGGACTGGGGTCGTTTTTAAACTCCTCCACCTGGCAAAGAGACGAACAGAGGCGGAGAGGGTGAGATACGACGTTGAAGGTGAGGGGGAAGATGGAGCAGAGAAAGATAAGGGGAGAGAGATTTCCTTCATTGCTTTCAATTCTACCACAGTAACAACTTAGAACTGGTCAGAAAAATCCCATCCAGGGGACACTAGATGAAGGAAATATACAGCACCCGAGAAAGGCATTCACAACCCTTTGGCCTTTTCACATTTTATCACGTTACGAGCACAGACTTTACGATATTTTATCAGGATTTAGTATGATAGACGTATAAAATGTAACGCAGAATTGGAAAGTGAAAATTATGCATAGTTTTCAATCTTTTTTTTTTTTTTTAAATCACAATCCTGAAAAGTGTAGAGTTTGTATTCGCCCCTTTTTCTTTGATGTTTGTAAAATCCAGGGCAACCAGCAGCCTTTAGAAGAGACAATTCCTCAAAAGAGTTTGTTTTACTGTGATTTAATCTGGGTAAAAATCTACATTTTCTATGAAGGTTTGCTAGAGAACATAATGTAGGCCAGGGAACACAGCAGACGGGCCAGGGAGAAAGTTGTGGAGACGTTTAAAGCTGGGTTAGGTCATAAAACAATATCCCCTGGTAAGAATACCCAACTGTTCAATTCATCATCTGAAAATGGAAGATTACGGCATGAGACAAAACTAGCAGGATGCGGTGGTCCACCTAAACTAGGGCGTTTGGAAAGAAGAGGATTAAGCAGAGAAGCAGCTAAAAGGTCCATGGTAACCATTACCTGGAGGTCCTAAAGTCAGACCAGAAACAGCTCTAACTGTGCCAGTGGCACCTATTGAACATAACCTTTTATTTCAGAGTCAACATGATTGTCCCATGAGGAATAACCCAAACAGATGTTGTGTGAGGATGATGATTATATCCTGCTCTGCGGCCGATAAAGGTCATATTCTATGTCATGGTTTACAATAAACCTTCTAAAATTTCCCGGCTATGTTATTTTGTTCAGAGCTTTGTTAGTGGCTTTGTGGCTTTGTGTGTTTGCCGCATCGACTCAGCTTCCGTACTAAATCACAGCTGGGCTGCCAGTCCTGTCATGCAGTTATAAATAATTGGCCTTTTGTCCCATTTTCCCCTCATTTGTTTCCCTTTTCTTCATCTCTCTCCCAACTATCTCAGTTCTGGAGCCTCCCCACCTTCCTCCTTATGTTTTTCTCCCCTCAAGTCTTTCCTCTCAGCTTTCTATCATGCACCCTACTTTTTTCATTACATTAGTCTTCCGTTTGCTCTTTGTGTCAAGGGGGTGTGGGTTGGGTGAAGAGCCAAAGCTCAGACTGGACCGTGGGATGAGCATTGTGAGGATTTAAGCAAAATAAGCAAAAGCTTACAGAAACACAAGGATAACAGGGAGAGTAGAATTGAAAGCAGAAAGACGAGGAGAAAATGGAAAGTAATAGGAAGTCGAACAAGAAGATAAAGCAGGGAATGATGGCCAACAGTGAGCTTAAATACTGAGGGAAGTGAGGAGAATGACACTGTAAGCCGGTGTGATGATCAGAGAACAGTAAGGAGAAGTTGAGGGAGAAGGTAAGCATGGAGGCTGAGGGAAGGAGACTAATTAAGGCACTGTGCACACGATAAAGACCAATTAAAACAGGATTCTTTTTCAGTTTCTGGTAACACATCTACAATACATAACATTTTATTTGAGATCTCCATGCACACAACACCAATACAAAAGCTAAAACCTGTGTCATTTCCCTGCTGTGCCACTAGGAGGTGGTATCTTCTTTGGTGCTCAACAACATACATTTGGCACTTTGACATTTTATTTGAAATGTAAAGTGCATTATAAATAACATTTACTATTATTATTATTATTATTACAACAACATGAACATGCAGTCATGCATGCGCCAGGGCCGTTTTTTCATGTGTACATGACAAAAGAGACCAATGCTTTTGACTCCTTCTCCTCAGGAACCTGTTTTCAAATCGTACCGTTTTCAGGGCAAACGCTCGCATTTGTGGAGTAGAAACCAGCAGAGCGCGACAAAAGGTTTCCGTTTTAACCAAAAAACTGTTTTCACAGGGGCTAACAAATAGAGCTGAGCTGACACCCAGAGAATCTAACAACGAGGGGGAAAAGATCACCAAAGACCAAAAAGAGAAATAAAATGTACAAAAGAAGAGAACACAAAATATTAAATAACAACTTAAGACTCATCAGAGCATAATAAACAACAAGGAAATGTTGAATACATAAACAAATGAAAACCAGAACCCAAGCACCTGGAGGTTTCACGTCTTTCTATTCACATCTTTAAATTTTTTTTTCTTTTGTAGTCACCCCATTTATTATTTTCTCTCTTTGTTTGGGTCCTTACCTTTCCACACCCTCGTCTGTGAGGGTTGTAGTCGAGACCCTCTGTCCTACTTTTCCTGAATCTGCTCCACTTCTTGCCGTCCCCCAGTAATACGCATATGTGTGTACGTGTGCATAGAGAGTCTAATGAGTTCTGCCGCTCACTTTTTTCCATAAAAGCTGCTATTTTTGAAGTAGACCACCTGAATCTCACTCCACCAAAGCCAAAATGTCACCCAGCTCCACTCTTGGGATTCTCTAAGAATAGTTTGTTTTAATTGCTTGCGATGCACAAACTAGAGTTTAGGTTTAATTCTTGCTGTCGCTGCAGTTGACATTCATGCATTTGCTCAAACAAAAAAAAAAAAGTCTCGCATCTTATCAAATGAACTGTCCCCGGGCGTTCTTTCTAATTTCCCAATGCGAAGGGAATGACCTAAAATAAAAAGCATTTATGATATTCAAATAGAATACGGTGAGCACTGTAATACTTCAGAAACATTTAGTCCAGAGCAAACGAACAGCAAACATCTTTCTGTTTTAATCCAATGATTTTGAAGGATGGGGTAAGACAACCTTCTTCATATTCTTATATTCTTTATCTTTTGCAAGAAAAACTATTACAGCTTTGTTGCAACCCGGACTTGTTTCTGGTTGCAACCGTCACGTTGGAAGCTCAACAAATACGTGTTTCCATGGGAACAAGACGAGGCGCCACATAGCAACAGCACCTGGCTGCAGACTCTCCCACAGAGCTCTGGTAGCTTAGCTCTGTTATTAGCCTGACCTCTGCGACATTACTCGGGCCCTAGGTGGAGCTCTGCTGACAACGGCAGGCCCTCACATACATCTCTATGGCCGCTGTCAGATGTGATGGTGAAGTGTAGTTCCCCAATAGTTTTGGAGTCAAATGTGCTTGGCCACCAGACAGGGACGGGTCCAGAACCTGAGAGTTATGATGATAGGTGTGTCCCTCGCTGACGCAGTATAAATGCAAACACACTGAGGAGAGAACGGGGGAGTAAAGACAGGAGGACCAGATTGTAATGAATGGTGAGGGACAAACAGAGACCGGATATTTCTGCCAGGGACCTGAATGAGCTCTATTCTGTAGGAAACATTATTTGTATTCACTGTTTTACAGGATAGAATATTATTTTGCTTAAGAAGCAGAAGGGCATTACTGTTATGTTTCCTCTCTTACCTCTTTGCTTCTTTGATAAATAATACATTCCTAAGACAAACAAAGGCTTTTTATTTTTTTTTACAAAACCAAGCTATGAAATTCTAAGTCATACATTTTGAGGGTTTTATTTCCTGCTTTTTCCCCCTTTTGCTTAGCTAAAATAAAATGGCACAATTTTCTCATTAGTATTAATACAGATATTTTTGCTAAGATTTTGAGTCCAAGCAAATGGTTGAAAATATTTATAAATTTGCTGGATTTTATTTGTTGTTGCACAAATTAACCTGGATCTTAAAAAAAAAAAAAAACAACTGGTGGTATTATTAAGTAATTATTCTTTAATTCCTTATTTGTTTTGAAAAATACCCCAACCAGAAAGAAAAATAATGCAAAAAAAAGAAGCTAATTTTCTTCATGTTGCAAAAACAATTTTAAAGAAAAACAGGAAATTCAATTGAAAACTTTAATGATTGGTTCCAATTCCCCTTCCTTTCGTTTTTACATAAAATTACATATGACAAATTTTGTGTCATTTAGTTTTGCAAATGTTCCTCTAAAGGAGAGCTCACCCCAATAGGTGTAAAATTTTAATCTGAAATCAGATACTTTAATTTTTCAGCTCTCTGCGCCTGTAATAAACAACGGATAAGTTTTGTATTTTTCAAGTAAACATGATTACATACACAATTTTAGACTTCATAGTCATTCAGCCTGAGTATAGCATACCAGGTATAACAAGGTGGTAATAGATAGATCGTCGGTCAAGCCATCTGCTCAGGCACTCAGTCTGCTGATTGTGAGACAAGTAGCTTGTAGTTTACCAACTGTAGTTTTAAAGGAACAATAAGCTAAATTGTATTATTTTAGAGACAAAGAACTAAAAGTAGTTTTGTGAAGAACTAAATGTATCTTCTTAGATGGACTATGTTATGACGCCACACACTATCTCTCTGTATTGTTCTCCAGTCTCTTGTTTACATAGCCAGGCCGGCTGTGCATACATGTACGTGCACATGAACAGCTGCCACTCAGGGCTTACCCACTCCCTGCACATAAAATGCCACTGCCAGGCACAAAATGGCGGAGAGCATACCCATCGGATCAAAACGTTCTCTTGCTAACAGCATTATAAAGTTATGAGTTACTTGCTTCTTCATTAGAGATGTTCCTATGTTCTGCTGTGTATTTATCCTTTGTAAATAGGCTCATACTAGCCGATGGGGGAGAAGGGGAAATGGGTGCTGAGTGCTGGACCGAGGCAGTGCCCAAGCTCCCCCTAGTGGTTGCTTATTGCTCCTTGCTTATTGCTCATTTAAAGAAGTGTTAGCTTAATAGGAGTGATTGGTGGAGTTTGAGTTTCCATAGCATAACTTCATATTTTTTGCAAAGGTAAATAAATATCTATATCAATCAGCAAAATTAGCTGTTTTTTTTGTAAGTGAGTGAAAAGTCTTCTTTCAGCCAGCTGACCGACGATGAGCAGCAGCAGGGGGCTAAAGTGGCCACGCAGTGTTTCTCTATGGTTCATATGTCTGGAGAAAACTAAGACTTCTGGCAGCTCATTGAAATCACTTTAACCATGATGGCAATGATATATCAGAAAATACATTTGGTTTTAAAACCACTGATGCTGGAATCCAACGTATGGCTCAGCCTAGATAAACCTGCTCTGCTTTTGCATGTATTTGGCTGGGCTCATAATTGTGCCTAGATTAGGTTTAACCGTAAAAACAATATGGTTGTATGAATGTATGCATAAATATATCATGTGACCCATCTAAGGTCTGTTTCCTCACCAACAGGCCCTGGGTGGTGAGGGTAGGGAAACTCAAATTTGCCCCACATTTAGCTTCTCAGGAGGGGCTGTCGGTGCAGTCAGCTTGAACAGTCAGCTGTGTCATTTGTAATTCTATTGCAAGCAAGCCAATATGTATCCATGGTTATGTAACAACAATATCTTGATTCTTGAATCAAATCTGAGTCTAAATCTATCAGTAAAGAGACAATGAGCAAAATTGTAAACATTAAAAGTGTTACATTGCTTTGGCCTCCTTCAGGCACTAAAACACTTTTTTGTGCTTTAGTTAGTTTTTAGTTTTTCCATTTTCCCCAAAAAGGAAGCATATAGCAGCTCATTTATTGGTAAATAATACTGACACCTATTGGCTCAAATCGGCACAATAGCCTGCCAGTCACAACAATCTAATACGCCGTTTCTAAACAGTGTGTTGCTGTTGTGAATTTTTACTAACACAAGATAGGTACAATATATGATGTATTCTGTTCTGTTTCTGATCCGCTTCTCTTACTGGTTTCCATGTTTGAAGGCTGCTGCTCTTTAGCCAACATAAAATACCAAATGCTGCGCTCTTTTTTGGGAACTCTGATATGATTGTCTCAAGAACCAGGAAGTAAACATGGGCTATACACAGGACAGAAGTAGTTCTGGACCGTATCTCTAGGTTTGAAAGGACAAAAACCTGACTAAGACATTGTTGATGGACAGGACTGATTGTTTATAGGGAATGTTACTTTCATCCCGGGTGACAAATGAGAATGATTTAGGTTGATTTTACAGTAAATATCGTACTAATTGCTCCTTTAAGACAAAAATTATATTGTTTTATGTGATCGTGAAGGAAAATAACTGGACTGTCCCCAATGTTGTACGCTAAGCAGACAGTGGAGGTGCTGTGTTATTTGGCCCCAGCAGCCGGCCTGTTCAATAAAAACACCATGTACTTCTTAAGTGCTGGAGACGGGGCCATGACGGACGCCGCTGTGTGTAATCAACTGTGTAAACGCAGCTTTGTAATTAAGACACAGGAAAGCTCTCCTCTGAATGAGGTCGCCAAGGTCGAGGCGAGATGAAGCACAGCAGCTTTCTAAAGGTACACGCGACGCATATCCACAGCAACGGGTCAGACTCAGGCTCTGAAAGACGCTGCTCATGAAGACTAATGAAACGGTATCGTTCAGAGGACACGCTTGTCCCTACTTTGGTTACATAAGACAATGCAAGCTCATTAGGTTTGTTGCAGACATGGCACGAAATCGTTTCCTTCTGGAGCAAAAGTCCAAGGTAATTAACGGATAGTGAGTTATTAAGCCCCGAGGACTGTAGGATACTCTTCCTGTTGTCATTTGCAGTAATCAGGAAAAAGAAAAAGAACGAGATGGATCCGGTGCTCTAGTTTAAAGAGGCGCTCCTGAGTGGAAATGCACTTGTGATCTGAAACCCAGTGTGCAACTGCCTGCTTTTCCAATGACAACAAGACATTTAGGAGCAGACGCTGAAACAAACTCACCTTGTCTGCCTGCCTCATGTAACAGTAGAGGATCCCTCTCATGCACTTGATGGCAGAATGCTCCAACTCATGTGTGCGGCCTAGATCATCATCAATGCGCCTGCACAGTAAGGGGAAAAGGAAAGGATGCTTTAACAGTACCGTTCTACGCAGGGAACGTCTGAAACACGGGAACCGCTGGTGTGTGAGAACGAAACGGGAGCGATAAAACACTCACACAAAAACAGACACAGGAAAGGTTTAATTAGCCTTCCTCTTAGTGATTTTCAGCAGAGGTAGAACATCAGCAGTCCCATTCTTAATTACAGTGACTGACCCAGTTCGACTAACAGCAAAACATGCCCGTACCATAACACTGCTTACACCGTGTTTAACAGATTAACAGATAAAGCCCCACCCACCTTTGCCTTTACAGTTCAAGTTGGTTTGGCTCTAAATCACACTGTCCCAGAAATGTAAAGGTGATTTATTAGTGAGTGTGGGATTTCTGTTGTTGGGATATTAAAGGGGCTTGTTTCTTGGGTCAATCCTTCATGGTTTATGAAAGTTTTTAGTTTCAGTGAGAGAGTTCTTGATGTGATTTTTGTTTTGCAGTTGTCATCCAGGGTGAGCAGCACGTTTTTTTTTCTGCCAAATTCAACACCTGGAAACAACTGGACAGCTTGAAGTACCCAGTATTTAGTTTACACACACTCATCATTGGCATGAGCATCATATTCATTCTTCAGGGTTGACTGGTCAGACAACATGACAAATCTGTGGATATACTTGAGCCTGGATTTATAATTTCAAGCCTGTGTTGATTAGAGAACACCTAATAAAGCTTTATACCTGTGCATCCAATCCTTGTTTATGGAAATCACTGCAGTTTGATTCTGGGTTATCAGTCTACTACCCAAAACAATGGAGGAATCAAATAAATCCTTAAAAGCCATAAATGAACATGACCATAACTGTCATAAAATAGATGAAAATAAGCCCATATTGGCAAATTTCTGCTCATCTGGAGTATTTAAAAACTTTTACGTTATGACAATAGATGGATATGATGGTAGACAGGCGCAAACGCACAGCAAACGGTCGAATGTGCTGCAGACAGATGAAACCCCAAAACACACAAACCCACACAAAAAAACAACAGAAAAATCACAAAAAATTTGAAAAATTAAAAATGCTGCAAATTTGCTTTACGAAATAGAAGTGCTGCAGACCACAAGGGGGAGTAGGCCGCCATGGGACCAGACAGACAGGCTAAAACTACGTATGTTAACATGCCGTAGTTCTAAAGTATGACAACCACATTTAAAAACAACATAAACAAAAACACATTTTTTCTTTCGTCCCTCCAACGTTCTTCAGGTCATCACATTAATTTATTTGCTTTAGGGTCTGGTGCAACCTGACATGGTGGTCCACTCCCCCTCATGGTCTAGCACCTTCCCATTTTTTTAGAGCCAGTTTGCTTTTTTTAAAATTTGCTTTTGATTTTAGTTCTTGCAGCAGTTTTCATTTTTCTTCTGTCTTTTTTTGTGATTTCAGCATTTTTCCTTTGCAGGGTTCCTGTTTGCGTTTTTTGTGTGTTTTGGAGTTTGCATAATTCAGCGTATCTGCCCGTTTGTGACGCATTCAGCCTTTTGCTGCGCCGTCGCACCTGTCGGCCACCGGAGACGGAATATGCAAAAAAAAAAAAGTAGAGTTAGCTCTACATCCTGCTGTACAAATACATTTAATCTCTATGACCCACTTGTCAGTTCATGTTAACCTGAAAAAAAAATGAAGCGGGAGTTTATACAAAAACAACTGCAACAACGATCCCATCATCTAGCATAGCAAGCTAACAGCACAGAAGAAATAATTAGCATAAAGGCCGAAGCAGTAGCTGGACTCATGTGCACTTAGAGCAGGAGTTTGTAGTCATTCCGGCCACTCGTCTGATCCTGGAGTCTCTCTCGCTCACTCCGACACACATGCAGCAGCTCACTCTGAAGTAAGTAATGGCACAAGCCAAGCCTGTCAGATGAGAATCATCTTAATTAAATCCCAGTGACAATTCTAATAGGAGGCAGCCATGACTGATGACTGGGATGTGCTGCTGGTCACATCGCTGGAGTACGCTCTATTTTTACCCCTCTCTTTCACTCCGTCTTCCCCCACGATCTAATTTCCTCGCCCACTTTTTTTTTCCCTTTCCATCCCTTGTTTTTAACTTTCTATCCTGCTTATCTCTTCACACACTCGCTCTCTTTCAGCTGACCTTACCCCCCCCCGACATTCCTCAGATTTTCCAACCCGTTCCTGAACTTCAAATCTATTCAACCGTTTTAATCCCTCCCTCACAATGACTTCTTTTCTCCAGATTTTTTCTTGTCTTTCCCTTCTTTCCTCAGCCTTTTTTCCCCCCCCTTTCACACTTAAAAGGAGAGTGGCCTTCTCTCAAGACACTAATCACAGAGGAGCGACGTTAATGAAATAAGTGTAGCTGATGGACCTTTTAGGACTTGAGTGAGTTGGAAACGCAGGACCCTTGTTTTTAAATGTGAAGATATTATAATGTCTTTTTAAACAGACGGCGCCTTGAAAACAGCTCTTCATAAAAAAAATTGTGTTTGAAACAAAACTTCAAGGTTTCCTGTTTATTATAATAACCAAACACGGGTTCAAGCTTCTCCGCGCCATTTTTCCCTGCTGTGCTCCTTGTTCTTCATTACGATGTTTGTTCAGTAACAACCCTCCGAGCGCTTCAACGGACAGCTGGATTTACAGTTAAGTCCTAAATTATTCATACCCCTGGCAGATTTAGGTCTACAACTAGACATGACTGAGAGTCATATCAACATTCTGGAGTGGCCAGGGTCCCAACATAAATCTGACAGTGAAGCTGTGTATGGAGCTCAAGATTAGGGTGATGGCAAGAAGGCCTTCCTACCTGAAAGACTTAAACATCAGTGGAAACATATCATGCCACACACACGTTTGCTTCTGTATTCAATCACGGTGTGGTCCAACAGGTAAACATGGTAAAGGCTGATCTACAGTTATAGGACAGGTTTGGTTGCTGTAATGGCAATATGTCATTACATTAAAATGTGAAAAATAACACTTTAAAAAAAAAAAATCACTACCCCTTTTACATTTTCAGACCATTTTTAACGAGTTGCATTTCCTATCAAAAACGACCTTCTTAACTGAATGAAAATGAAAATAAATATAAGTCTGCCAGGGGTATAAATATTAGCGATCTTAGCTGTGTACTGCGATCAAATTACATACAAGTGGACACTGTTTACTAATAATGTGATTTCTGGAGGCTCTGCACCACCACCACCCCATCGACCAGGTGGGCAAGCCTTCTTCGACCGCTGCTATATCAGCATTCACCTGTTCGACATTGCCTCAAATAGCAGTAATGTTGTGGCTAATCTCTGCTCTCGCTTCTTTTAGCTGTTTTTTTTTTTAGTCCCTCAAAGTCAGGATCCACAGCAGCTTTTGCTGCAGGCTCTTCCAGTAATTGGTGAATGCTCTTATTGGTATCTTCTCAAATTTGCTGCCATGTGTCCCACAGGAGACATGCAAGTCAGGCTGGGCGCGTATTCGTCCTTCAAATATGAAACTTTCCAAACATCCACAGGAGCTCTGACGGTTACGTCTTCGCTGCATCGAGCTAGCTAGCACCCCCTACTTTTGGGTATTAACAAAAAAAAAAATGCAGATCAAAATTTACCGCAGTCAGTAGCGGCAGTGCTTATAAATAAACAGCTAGGAAAATGACACACACAATGGGCTGTGTGCATGGTGACAGATATTCCACAATTACATGCAGTCCAGCTCTCTGCCAAGTAATCATGCACTATTACCATAATTATGGAGCACCTCATTAATTAGCGAAATTAGTCATGAAAAGAGCCCAAAATAAGCACAAGATATAAAATATATCATTAGCCATAAACACTGACGAAAATAGGAAGCCTTTTTCAAATGAGAAAAAAGCCAGATAAATAAAGATTTAAATGAAGCGTCTTTCAGAAACAGAGAACTGAAGCAAAGGTATCGGGTTTTTGTGTCGTATACTAACCGGTACGCCAAAGACAGGGCCCAGGCACAAGCAGCACAGTACAGCGAGTCCCGGACCTTTGCCTCCTTGATGTTGGAGAACGTCTTCACAGGGAAAAGCCCGGTTGTGGGACTCTGGTAGTTCAGAATGGTGGTTTTGACTAGATGAAGAAAGACAAGAAGAGGAACCGTTCAGCCAGTTAGTCAATACTTCTTAGTAAAAACTAATAACCACTTTTTTCTACCATTCAGCACAATGCAAAAGGTACAATGAGAAATAATAGAGCCATGGAATAGAGATGAGTGCCTAATCCGTTGGAACAAGAACCAAATCCTGCCAACACGTCACATATCTCCTTCAGTTCCACACAGCCACAGGCTTTCTCTGCATTTAGAGAAAGAGAACGGTCTGACATACAAATTAACACCCTGTTAGAGCCGGATGGGTGTGTAGAACATATTAAATCCTGTTTTACAAAGGGTGAGGCGCTCGCATTTAGTAAAATACCTGAACATGAAGCGAGAACATGTCTGACCATGGCCCCTGCAATAAAAAGGGCAAACTTGTAATAACAGGGATGTGCTCCCAGACTAAATGTCAGCAGGATATTCAGAATCACACACATAGTTTTAATATCTTTCTTCTTATTTTGGAAGAAGAAGCCCATTAATGAGGGCACAGATATTTCACCTGAAAAAAATTACTTGTATACAGTACGGTACAGAAGTCCTTTTGGTACTTTATTGTAGGAATTGTGTTTCCATTTGTTCTTTTTGCTCTTTTTAATGTTGCGGTTATGGCACCATAACCATAACCATTATGCATTTCTTTCTAGCAAGCAAATGTTTCTGTAACTATATCAGTACTTGTTAAATGTAGACATTGTTAAATCTCTGCTTATTAATGGAATCTAATTAAACAAACTCCATTTAATTTTTTTAAAGAAGGGTTAGGATAAACAGAAAGTCAAAGGTGAATTTTTATACAAACATCAGCTTCTTTGAGTTTTTGCGAATTTGACAACAGAAGCCACATAGACCAAAATGTTTCCTGGAGAAATTAGAAGTGCATTTGGGATTTAAAACTTTACTTCAGAACATGTGGACTATTACGATGTTAAGACAGTTTGCTGACTCCATGCTGAAAGCATAAACAACAGCAGTAGTTACAGGACCACTATTAACAGTTCAGTTTGATTTTATTTGTTTGTTTGTTTGTTTTTGCCTGTGTGTGTATGTGTGTGTTTGCGTGATTTCCTTTTCTGTACTTATACATTAGCACCAAACAGGAAATGCAGAAACGACCAAAGGAAACTCCCTTATTTAGGTCTCTTAACCAAAAAGAAAACATTGCCGTTTGTATTACTAAAAGTAGAATAAAGAGCTAATAAATAAATAAATAGCCATGAATTTACTTACTAAGAGCATTTCAAGAATGTATTCATACATTCAATAAGTTTGAATATTACTGAAAAGTTAATTTACTAAGAGAAACACGTTAAATAGATTGACACAGACTGATGTTGTTTTAAAGCCTTTACTTTCTGTTAACTAGGATTTTTTTCCCCTTCCAGCTGATGAAAACACAGCATATGAGACCGATAGAAAAGCTAACATTTTTAATGCAGAAATGGGAGCTTAATGAAAAGTATGTTTAATACCAGCTTTTTTCAAAATGTACTTTTAATCTGACAAACGAACCCCTCAGAAACGCATATTCTAATTGATCAAATATGACTGTATTCCTGCCTACTGTAAATATAATGTGCATCTGTCTTGCGCTCCAGTAAATATCTGTTCTGTCTGATTGTATCTAGATCCACTGGTTATTTACAATAACGGTATGGCTGACTGAGAAACCCAGCTCCTTCTTCTGAGTATGTTTTCTGTCTACACAGATGGTGTAAAAGTATCTGGTAATGCAGGCAGATGGCAAACCCCGTAATCAAGTCTAAGTTTAGTAGGTGTTAACTGTGAAAACGGACTCATCTCGATATACAAAATTGACCATTTTTCGAACAGGGTTAATCTTCTTCTAAAATAACATCCCCCGGCGTGATTACATCGCATTTCTTCCTCACGTTGTTTTTTTTGGTTTTTTTTTTTGGTGCATCCATGCATGGTAATTATACATGTCCTCGTGTTAAAAATGAGTTGCAGATTTAAGTCATCTTGTAACACTTTTACAGTGATCAGGATTCTCATTTGGTGGATAGTTACAATTGTGTGTGTGTATATATGTAAATGTTTCCGTTTAAACTAATTTGAATGTTAGATGAAGATTAACAGTTCACATACAAAAAGCAATTTTCAAGTTGTGGTTTCAGTTATTAATTTTATAAAAGCTATTCAAAAGCTATTATGTGTAAAGAACAAATGGTAGGGTTATGGTCCCAGGGTACTTTGCTGTCTTGCTGTGAAGGACAGAACCATAGATTCTGCTCTATGCTGGAACTCTCTGAAGGAGAAACTCCACTCATCCAACCTAAAGTTAAAGCACACTTCCAGTAAGTTATAGATCCAAGGCACCCAAGCCTATCCAGCCCTGAATGGCTTAAAAAAAAATCAGGTTCTAGAGTGTCCTAGTCAAAGTTCAGACTGAATTCTGGTTTAGATGCTGATGCATGACCTCAAATAGGCCATTCAAGCTCAACAACCTTCCAATGGGACTTAAATAATAAAACTCTTCCTAGACGAGTGTGAGCCAAAATTCCATTGGCGGTTGTTGCAAACAGCTAAGGGAGGTACAACTTTTTTCCCCTTACATAAATTAAATCATCGTTTAAAAACGTTATTTTGCAGCTGTCAACATCATCTTGATGGTCGGAATCACCTAAGTGAGGACTGCAAAATGAATTAAAGAAAATCTGCAAAGAGGCAAATAAGTTTTAAAGGCACTGCATGTATGAAAAATATTTTAGAAAAAAAACAACTAAAAAGGTTGGCTTGAATTTGTATTCAGCTCCTATGACTTATTAATTTTTTTGATTCTTAATCAAATATATTTATGTTTATGGTTTGAAAAAATTTGAAAAATTTAATGGTGTATAAATACCCTGAGCAAGGGCTCATACACCGGATCCATGCTAAATGGCCTATTGGTATTCATGTTAATCCCCACAGTTCCACCTTAAGCGAGAAAAAGTACCAGCTTCAACAAATCATTCCAGTGTTACCTGAAAGACCGGGAAGCTCCGCAGAAAATAATGAGCAGACTCATTTGTTAGGAAATAATGGGCCCAACACATTCAGCTGGGGTTTTATTATGAAGGTCCTGCTACAGTAGAGGACAGAGCAAAAATAAACTGAAGTCCTGAACAAAAAAAACAAAAAAAAAAAAAAAAAAAAACGCTCCATATTACTTACTGGGGACAGGACAGCGGTTCAAAGCATAAACACATGGTAGCGCTCCAGAATATAGGCTGACATATAAAATGCTGAAACAGAGAGACGTCTCTGGCAGAGGTCTTCTCAATGATAACTAACATGTTCAGAGAGATAGCTTCATTTATCCTCCTAACATTATCCTGCTGCTAATGAAAGGCCCGTCCACTGTGGGCCGCACATGCATTCAGGACGAGAGAGGAAAAAAAATCAAGAGAGACAGATGAAAGGGTGTGTGTGCGTGTGTGTGTGTGTGTGTGCGTGTGTGTGTGTGTGTCCAACAGGGACAGAAAGCAGGCATGAGTGACTGTGAGAAGAAACAGAGGAAGTAACGTGATCCAGAAGATGGAAACGAAGGGCTGGAGCAGTGTGTGTGCGTAAAGTGTCGAAGTGGAGGTGGCTGTCACATTGGCAGAGAGATAAAGTGATTGATGGAGTGAATTAGGCAGATTAATAATAAACCTCTCAAAAAGTCCGCCTCCAAGTAAAGTACTAATGAAGTACCCACTCACATGCAGGAATACACTCAGAGAGAGATTTGTACTCCTATTTTGCTTAAGGTTAATCTGACTTTTTAGAATCCTGTCATTACAATTAAAAATGTACAAACTATACAGATAACAGAAGGTTTTGTGGGGAAAAAACTTGAAGCTTTAAAGGTATACTATGCAACCGGGGTTGATTTTCCAGCGAGGCTCCCCCCAGAGGGCGAAAGTAAAAGTGCACTGTCATAAAGATGCTCAGCTGTTCTGGGTTCTCCGTCAAGCCAGGCGCGGTTGTTTTGAGCTTAGCAGACAGGCGAACGCAACGAAAAGTGGAAAAAACGGCAGTACAAACAATGACTAACACAGTGAAGGTATGAACATCAAGCTTCCTGCAGCGCTATCTTGGCGAGGCGGCCGCCTCGCCAACATTAAAAATAAAAAATAAAAAATAATAATAATAATAATAAAAAAACCTTGATATGCTTGCATGTTTATTTGACGTTAACACGCGGTTCTTTGTTGTTGCTTTCGCGCGTGCATATAGTGAATGGCAGGGCAAAAACACATGGAGTTCTCGCCGTAAAGCGAGACCGAGTCTCGTGGAGTTGCATGAGACTTCTGTGTGTGCGGGCCGTGAGCTCCTGCAATTGCAAGTGTGGTATTTCCCCCACAGACCACCAGGGCGGCCGAGAAAACCTTTGTTCGACCTGAAATGACTCATTTAATCATCCAAAACGGTATGGAACACATTAATTAACTGAAAAATGTTGCATAGTATGCCTTTAATTTAAAAATTAAACTCAACATTTACTTTTTAAACGTGTGCTGTTTAAAAAGTAAGAATATGTAATCCGTCAAAACTGGGCATATTAAAAGGGGTATCCATTAGAAAAAGATTATTTATGACTCAAATGACACAAAACAATCACAAAACTAATAACAGTAGTAATGATAATAATAAATTAAAGTGGAACCTACACAATCCCATGCTTTCCTGGGACTAAATGTTCAGGAGTTCTTAGTCAGCTTGGCCCATTTTTACAGTCCATCTCTGGACAGGTGGCCAGTCCATCACAGGGCAATAGAGACACAGGACAGACAACCACCCAATCACCCAATTACCCACCTACTACTAAGAGCATTTTGGAGAAACCAATTAACCAAACAGATATGAGTTTAGACTGTGGGAAGAAACCCCAGTACCAGCAGAGAACCCATGCATGCACAGGGAGAACATGCAGAAAGACCCCAGGCCAGTCAAACGTCTTGCTGCATGGCAAGAGTGCTACTAGCCAACTGGAATAAAAAAAGAAACCTCATCCGTCCATCCACCCATCTTCTTACGCTTACCGAAGATCGGGTCGTGAGGGTAGGAGTCTTAATGGGGAGGCCTAGACGACCCTCCCCCAGCCGCTTGGGCCAGCTATTAAGCCAATATTTCATTCAATATCCACTCATTAACTAAAAACCAATTTAAAAAAAATTATTTATGTCATTTAGAATTGAGTTTAGGAAAGCCAACCATGTTGTCACAATAGGTCGATACAGTTAGTTTGCAAAAGCATCTGTCAAGAGATTTGCTAGGGATAAAAAAAAGTGTATGAACTATGATACGCTAATAATACCTGCAAAGTGTGTACAGTAAATGTCAAGCTTTTAGAAATGTCATATTCATACTAAATAACTGATCAGTCAGAACGAGAGATGACGTCTTAAATTCCCCCACGGTCCAGCTACCCCCGCTGTGATTTAGGCTCGATAGCGTTAGTCTAGACATACTGCACTGCCAGTGATTTCACATAATGCTTAAGAGTTTCTGAAAAAGCCTCCATTTCTCACGCTGGGTGAAAGGGGTAAGAGGCGATTTATTTTTGTCCTGCTCCAGACACAGATTCAGCAATTTCTTCTGCATTGGAAAGTAAAATAAAGGGCATATTCAACGAGAAGGGCTGAACGTTGTTTGGTCTCAGGCTTAAAGTTTCTCTGCATGCAAATCATCTGTTGTTGAGGGGGGGGGGGTGTTCTGCATTGCCATCCATCAAGCTAATGTCCCACTAAATCAGCAGCTAATGTCTCAGACACACACAGGCTGCTCTTTTACAATGGGCCATTTCACTGCTCCACCAGGCTGAAGAAATGATAAGAAAAAAAAAAAAAAACACACAACCACAGAAGAAGAAATTTAATACCTGTTCAGTGATACCATGAAAGCTAAATAGGGACACAAACTGGAGTGATCATCATTTATTTTATTACGGATGCTATTATAGTATATTCAATCATTTAATGGAAAAAAGACATGTAGCAGCTGCCTTTTTGCCAGCCGACTGGCAACAGGTAGAGGAGGGGGAGCACTGTGCTACTCTAAGCTCCACACTGCAGAAAAAACAAAAACAAGAACATCACTTAAGCAGCTGTCTCTGCAATCTCATTAAAAAGCATTTAAACCATGAGAAAAGTATTGGAGAGCTTTTTTGTTGTTCTGAGAGTGCGCCTTCTTTAAACGTTGCATACCTTCATATCTAAAATGCAAATAACAAAGAACTAATGTTTCTCTTATCTTTTTCCCTCCCATCTAGCTCATATTCTTTTATCTGTTCATTTTAATCATTGATTTATACAATTATTTAATTATTCATTAAAAAAAATTGCCACAAAAATCTGTTTATTTTGCATAAGGAATAGCAGAACATATACCTTAGATAGGAAGAATTGTTTTGGTAGATTTAAATCCATCATGTCACCACACTTACACTGTTGCTTTGCTTATGAGAGCAATTAAGGGACAAATTAACCACTTGCACTAGGGCGTCTTTTCTTCCTCCCCTCTTTACAGTCGTCTCTATATGGGGATTTGAGATAAATTTTCAGACTTGCTGCCCCTACAGCCTACACACTGCAGAATTAATGACAACATTTATAATGCCAGTGTTATTGTTTTAATAGAATTCATGCTAAGACATGTCTGACGAAGTGACTATCTCTTGAGCGGAAGGTCAGAGGGCAGGCGGAGCCACACTGGCCGGTCAGACAAGCAGAGCCATGCATTGTTCTGTTTTCTCTACAACATCGAGGCAACCGCCCAACAAGCAGGTTCTGACTCAGAACCCTGTAGTTTTATGGAGACACGCTGTCCTTCCAAACAGTAAAGACCATCTGATCCATGTAAGCAGCTGAGGCGACATGGTTAATAGTGGTGTAGTAGTGGAAATACTGAACGCACATAGGAGTAATTAAGTAAAGCCGGACATACACTTTACGATATTTTCAATCCAAGAGCTGCCTGGGCATTTCTACGAGTTGCTTCTCCGTAGTTTGACTCCATGACACACGTACGGCCGTCAAGCTTCTCTCCACTGCTATGTTTTGGTTTGAGAAGATGAAGAATTTCCTTGTTTGCCCATTGCTCAGTGCGCGAGGTTGGGGGAAATCGGCTCGTAAACGCTTGTAACTCCGCTTCAACCGCTGGACGCGCTCACGATCGCTTATGAGGGCCGACTGAATTTCAAACATGTTTGATTTTCATCCGACCGTCCGATTCCTGATCGGGAGATTGTCGTGAGAGGCTAATCGTCCCTCGTCGCCCCCTGTATACGACACGACACAAGACGCACGATCAAGCTGAAACTGGGCCTGATACGAAAAATTCTCGCATGACTGAAGAATCCCCCCGAAAAGTGCAAAAACTGGTACAGTGTACGCCCGGCTTTAGTTAACGGCCCTTTAAACATGCTGAAATGAATGTTGTGTTACTGTAAAAGCGCAAAATGCCCAACTACATATTATTATTATTATTATTTTATTATTATTATTATATTATTATTATTATTATTATTATTATTATTATTATTATTATTATTATCATCATCATCATCATCATCATTAATTGCTTTTGCAAATAAAACAAAAAACAAATTGAGAGTATGGAATAAATAACACTCCCCAATTGTCATATATATATGCCTTTTTTTATTTTAAAAAGAGGCTTTTCCCCCTAAAAGAAGTGCCAGAGACGACGACGTTTCAGAACATATATCCCTAACTTGGTAGAAAGCGTCTAAACTGTGCTAAAACTGAGAACTTTTACCTTGTCCACTGCAACTGTATTTTGATACCACGCAAACAAAAGTAAGAAGGAAAAACAAAGCTTTTGCTCCCATTTGTTGATCAGCGGAAGCCCAACAGCAGAGCAACAGGAGCGTACCTTCTGCCACCAGCGTTATCAGGGAGCAGACTGAGTCAGTCGAGTGGAGCCATATTGGCACATAAATGAGAAGCCAGAGAAGTAGCAGCATAAGGCAGAGGACTGAATGATGAACCACAAGCGATGGGTAGAAAGCTTCCCTTGCTATTCATTTCTTGATAACAGAAATATAGTGCTTAATCATAAGAGCAGCAGCTTAATACTGCTGCTTTTGACTGAGCTGAAGGCAACACTGCACGGCTGCCGAAAGAAAGATGGAAAAAAAATCTAACTGGTTTGATTTGTCATTGTCATCCAGCCTCACCCCTCTCCACCTCTTTTTCTCACAGAAACGGGGAGAAAGCAGGTATATTAGCAAAAGGGTCTGTGTGCTGGTGATAACAATGTTGGCTTTGTTCCCCGCTGGGATTGGACGAGAGCTTCCAGCCGCCACACAACACAACAATTAAACAAGCTCAGCGGTAAAGGCTGCATTCTTGACGCACCGCAATCTGGCAGAGGCTTTTCTTAGAATCTATGAGGTTTTAACGAAACCGCGGCTCTAGGCAGTGCTGTGCTCACTGATAGCAACAAATTGGTTTTAACTGAGGGCTACACCTGTTGCTCACTCAGCTCTCTGCATTGTCTTCTCTCATTTTCTAAATGCATGCAACCTAATGAAAACACACAAGCCCACTGCTGACTGGCCTTATTGAACACATAAACCGGGGAACACACACACACACACACACACACACACAAGCTGTCTCCATCAGAGCTGACCAATGGACTGTGTCATATCTGCGACAAGAGTGTTCATGGGTGAAAATGGTCCATCCAGTCCCCCAGAGATGTTTTTTTTTTTTTTTTTTTTTTTTTTCACAGGAAAATCCAGACCCGGTCCACACAGGGTAATCTTTGTTTTTGCTATGTTTAAACTCTACAATGACCCAGAACGACATGACCAATACTGGTGATTGGCTGGTTTCTATCTTGCCAAGTAAGCTAACATTTTAATGAACACTTCTTAAGGCTAGTTCACACAGCAGGATGATTAGCCAGATTTCTGCCCTAATCTTCTCCTTCCGACAGGCCCCGACTATCAGGGTGGCTCGTAAAATAATCTTAAGAGATATTCCTGCCGCGTGTGATGTGTTAAGAGTGATCTGGTCTGCTCGGTAGAAGGTCAGGTCCGCTCTGACCTCAAATCAGGGATATTTAACATGTTGGATTGCCTTGCCCGATATCCTAGTGTGTGGAGTGGTCAAAGCGTGAGGCGATGAAGGGGATTTATGTAGAACATCAAGTCCTGCTGTGTCTTTGAAGTGTGTGTGTTACTTTTGATGTGCTCCTGTTCTGAATAGTTTGTGTAGACTGGAATCAATGGTGTGGATTTCACAGTGTTCTGCTGTGTCAGGGCGGGGTTTGCCACATTTCTGGAGCGTCACCGTCTTGCTTATTTTTCTTTCCTATATTTGATGTTTAACTGACCGTCTGATTGTGAACTTTCAGTACCCTATGGTCTTTCCAAAATGGAAAATGAATGGCAAATTAATCAGTTTCCCTCTCAGTTTCATGCATCCTGCATCCTGGGGTGAGTGAACGTCTGCACTGATTGAGCAATATTATTTGGTTATTCTAGTGTTATAGGTCGACACATGCATTTCACATAGAGTGAGAGCTGCGCTGCTCAGCGACAGCCTGGTTTAACTAGCTAACGAAGTGTCCATCTTACAGCGTCAAATATATTGTACAGTGAGGCAGTTAAGCTATCTTTGAATTGGTATCAGGGCTACTTATGCCACTGTGATAGAAGATAGATACACAGTAGTGTGACAACTGCATTATATATTTATTATTTGGGGGCATGAATGACCATGTAAACATGGAGGCAAAGTGTGGATGTAACTATATTTCTAACTAATAAGTACAGAACAGCAGGAATTCCTCTGTACTCATGTTCAGTGAGAATATATTCACTTTTGTGTGCATTATGCATTCAGTTTAACTTTATTCACAATCTAACACAATCCAAAATCAACATCCGTCAGGATGTGGACAGTGTCCCGGTTCTGGGTGTGTCTGTGTTTGTGAAGCGTTTATTTTTCCCCTCCTCATGCTGAGCTGCAGGTTTCCTGGTGGGCAGGACTGAGTGGTGTGCTTCTGCAAACCTGTGATGTATCAGTGATCTGCTGGAGCTTAAGAGGACCTGGCTGCCGGCCATTCAACGCCTGAGTGTCGACCCATGTGGTACCGCTAGCCCTCTGAGATTCTCTTTGTGAATTTTTTTATTGTGCCTCCCCGCTTAAATATCCATTTGTTCTCTTTGCCTTTCTCCTAAGGTTACCTCCCAAGCACATCCCAAAACCCGCCCCCCGCCAATGCCTGCAAGAACTGCTGTTTTTACCTCCTAGTGTGATAACCCCCACATCTTCAGTGCTCCCTTTTCCATCCCGTCCTCCAGCAGACCTGTCCGCCCTCCAACACTCCACTGCACAAACCTCTCCCCTGGACGGGCTGACTCTCTCCGGCTCATTTTCCAGCACACTGAAAGTACGGTTTCAACCAATCATCTCATCTCTGTATTCCCCTTCACCGCCTAAGCCTTCTCCACAGAGAGCTACCGCAGAACCTGTTCCAGAGACTCTCTACTCATCACCTCCAGTATTCAACAAAACCTGTAAAACCTTTGTTTCTTGAGAGTTCTTCTGCATGTGGGTCAGGAAGCGACCACCAACCATTGAAGACATAAGATGGAAATTTGTACATTACACATTTTCAAAAAAATAGTACACAAATCATAATTGAATTGTCCTTCCTACATAAGTTATTCTCACAAGTCTATTATGTCACTTTTGCCCTCAGACATTATCAAAATAATACCAACTCATCACCACTCTCATCTGATATTCCTACCTTATTTGTCAGAGCTAAATGTATTGTATGCATTCCCCCCTTCTCAGATGGCATCTCAATAGTCTCAGCCATCTCTTAACTCCTCCACAACCTGTCTCTAGAATCTCAAAGGTCCAGTTGCAATTTTCCTTCAGGATTCATTTGTTCATTTCACCTAACTAATAATTTATTTGGGGGTTTTAACCCTGTAAAAGGATAACAACCAACAGTAATTTGCCAAGAGCTAAACAAATGCATACTAAGGTAACCGAATAACGTTGGTCTATACATTGTCTAGTTCAAAATTCTGCAAATGTGCTTTTAAACATTTTCAAGCAAGTCTGGTTGAGCTGCTCCATGACAAATTAGTTGCTCCGCGAGAAACTAATGAAAACTCCCCATTAGCTTGTGACTATACTGTATCCACAGGGCACAGAAAAAGCTCTTCTTTAAATTAACTCTTAAAAAAAACAGTGGTAATTGATGCACTTAGCAAACAGCAATGGATACCATTCAGGCACTTCAATACTTCAAGAGTAAGTTAAAACCAAGATGCACGAAAAAGCACTTTTTTACTGTCCTATCAGCTTTAGTGCATCTTAGCTGTAATCACACACATTACTGGGTGTGCTAACCAATGAATGCACACACACTTATTCTGCTGCTTCTGATTTTAACCGTTTTTTTTTAAAGAACTAAACTACATAGGAGAAAATAGGTAGTGGATTTACTAGAATCATTTCCATTTTGCATCCCTGCACAGGTACTTACCTTTGCCACTGCAAAAACGGAACTACAAATAAGTAGAATTTTCTTGAAATTAGTGTATTAGTCCTTGATTTGAGCAGGTTAATAAGATTATCTGTCAATGGAATGAGTATTATGACCCCTAAAATAAGATAATTAGATATACTGCACTTGAAATAAGATGATGGAGATGAGTTGTTTCTGTTTTAAGTGCAAAAATCTTATTCCATTGGCAAATCATCTTATTTAACTGCTCAAATCAAGGACAAATACGCTAATTTCAAGAAAACTTTACTTATTTTTAGTTATGTTTTTGCATTGGGGGTTGTTCTGAACTCAGAACAGAACAAGTTAATGGTTAATGGGTTTATAGACTGAAAATGGTGGGAGGTGTTACTTGTGACGCATTTATAAACAAGGGAAAAATATATTTTCCAGTAGCTGACCTGCTGATTGCAGATAGAGAGAATCAAAGAAATATGGTCTTATTTCAATCGCTGGTGAATTGCTAACATACAGTGTAAAAAGCAGTCTGTTTTTTTTTTTTTCAAATGCAAGGTAAAATGCTAAATCTGGCCTTATTTCAATACAGCCGACCATGGCTCAAAATCCTTGCTGAATTAAATATGCTCTTTTTGCACATTCTTTAAATCCCTAAAGGCAGAAGGAACACAAAATCATTTATCTCTTTTCCAGTTAAGCTGGTTTCACAAACACGTACAAGGCGATCAATGACGAAACGTAGACTTATAGCTCGTCAGAAGTGAATCTACAGGGGTATGCGTTATTTATCTTGAACACAAACAGGTTAAGAATATCAACATCAATGCAGAAAGTAAACTAAACCTCCATGAAAGAGCAAGTCTAGGCTTGTCTGCCATTATGTACAGGGAACTTTCCCCCATTCAATCACACAACAACTAAGAAGAGTCCAGTTTTCGGCCGCAGCAGTGAAATCAGCGCTGGCCCTCAGGGACTACAGGTTCTGTAATACCAGAAACTAATAGCCACATAAACCCAAGGGTAACACTTGGGCCCTACTCTCTGAATACTAAACCGAGTCCTAGCAGCCTGGATGAAGTGTCGTGCTCGGCCTATTCCCTCTGCTGCTCTCTGCATCTGTTTGCATTGATTTTACTCAGAAATAAAAAGGCAGGGAGAATCTAGTTTGCCGTCATAAGGCAAAAACAAACTGAAAATGGGGCTGCACAGTGTCCACACAGGCAGCTCCGATAACTCTAATCTATTTGGCCGGTTTTCTCTGGTGAAAAATCACCCTGCCATCCGTCCCATATGCTCACTTGTTAAACAAATTTGTAACTAACAAGATTAAAAAAAGCAGCATTCAGTAGAAATGCATAAGTGTCTGTCCCCTTTTAGCAAGCCTAATTTATCAAACGACTCTGAACATTACTCACACGTACTATTAAAAAACTCAAATGCATCTTCCTGGCACCCTGCCAGCCAGTTTGAAAGCATTTCCACTGTTTCCTACTTATGTCAGCGTAAAAACATTCACCGTCCCAAACACAAACTGGAGATCACAATATTTTGACCCGTATGAACGTATGGGTGAATCTCTTTTGAATTTAAATGCAATTTATACAGCAAAGAGGATTTATTTCCAGAAGAAAAATCTGAGAGAGTACGGTACAAAAATCAAGAACAGTATCTGTGGCTGTGTAGCACCGTGTGTGTGGCTGTGTAGCACCGCGCGTGTGTGTGTGTGTGTGTGTGTGTGTGTGTGTGTGTGTGTGTGTGTGTGTGTCTGTGTGTGAGAGAGAGCACTGCGCTCCCAGCTGCTGGTAATTCAGCAATCAGTGCTAATGTGTATTTATCTCTCCTGCAGTGGTGCTGCAGCCTCCTTCACTGATTACATATCCTAGAATTTTCACCTGCACTGGGCTCTGCCAGCTATCCATCATCAAGTTTGTGTCCTTCTCCAGTTCTTAGGAACTTTCGGGGGCTTTTCCTGCACTGCTAATCACAGACAGTCTTTCATAAATGGCAGCATTTTACATCATTTTATTCCTGCGTATGAATACCCAGCTCCTATTTGGCATGTGGGGGTGAGTTTAGCATTAGTTGCCTGTGAGAACAGCGAGCGGTCACAAGAAAAGCCTGGAGCAGGGTTGAACAGCCCTCCAGTCTGTGTCTGCTGAGCATTTTGTGAGCCTTGGAAACGGCCCTCAGTCACATTTAGCAAGGATCTGTTATGAATGGTGATCCTACCACAATGATCAACTGAATCTGGAAAGGGATTTCCTCTGGCTGAATTAGCTACCTCTATCTCTCTTTTCAAGCAATCCTATGCAATCCATTTCTCCAACTAGCAACACATAAAATAAGCGTCAAATTTAATATTTGCAAACCTTATAGTCATAGTTGAAAAGAAGCACATCCTCTTCTGGTTATAAAGCTGCATGCATCAGTTTCAATTCTAGCTGCTTAGGTTCAATGGCATGTCAGCAAAAGTGGCTATATTATATTCTGGTATAATAATCAATTACAATAAATTAACTAAACCGACAGATCATTTAAGTGAGATTCCTACAATGCATGCAGAGTAAAACAAAGACGTTGTAAATGTTTGATTTAAAATAATATTTCTGAGAATAACTTTTCCATAGAATTGTCCCCTTGGGTTGATCATAGCAGAACAACGTTAAACATGTTTCCTTGAAAAGTTTATGTTGCAAAAACATAAATGCTGGCTCTTCACATGTGTAAGCACATGATGACCAAAACCAGACAATGTGTAAACTATCAGATCATTTCTAGTCTGAAAAGGAAAAAATAAAAAACATGGGCTCCTATTATCAACAGGGAAGATTTCTGGTGGATTGCTGTCAACATGTTCCACTCCTAGTAATGTTGTTACCTTTAACAAATAAAGGAGAATAATAAAAGTTTCAGCCCTGAGGCAGAGATTTGATGCATTGTGAGATCTACATTCAGGACCATAAACATTATATACGTAGACACCTCATTTCGTGCTGGAGTGCATACTGCATCGCTGCCATATTGGATGAGTCTCCCACTCTCTCTAGCATAGCAGCCAACCGGAATAAACGCAGAGGGAGCACCTTTGCCCGTATTCTCTGTAGCTTATGGCTGCAATAACTGGCGATAGCTACACAAAGTAGATCACGTGGTGCACGTCACCATTTTGGGCTGAGGTTAATTCTGAAGATGAGTGTTTACTTGCTGAGAACAATGCAGAAACCCAACAGATGGACCATCATTTTATGTTTAGCAATTTTGTATTGCTATATTTTACAAATTAAGCCTGAATATTATTGACAAACTTAGTACTATGGAGTTACAAAGCACCAGCACATGTAAGAAGCTTTGAAAAACTATTATTTTTCAAGGGTCTTAAGCACCAGCCATAGTTGCAAGCAGGCCAGAGTAAGACACTAGAATGACAATCCAAATCTAAAATCTATTCATTTATATTACATATTTATTAATATGTAATACCACATGATTCTTTGTTTAAGAGCATGAAACAAAGTATTTCAGCAGGAAATTGCGTATTTATTTACATATTTAATAATACACCATACGGTTTGTCTGTCCTTATTAAATAGCATAAAACAAAGTATTCCAGTAGGAAATCACCTATTTATTTATGCATTAATATACCAGAGCATTAAAGAACATATTTCAGCATGAAACATGTTTTTAAATTTAATGTGTAACAGCATCCTGTATCATAACCACATCACTGCTGTTTGTAACAAACCAAACCATGTGAAAATCAGGGGGAAAATCAGGGAGTTATGATTTACGTTGATTATGGGCAAGCTGCTTCCTCAGTGCAAACAATGCACTGGGGGCGCAGAAACGTCAGCTCCAATTGGCAGCGCCATGGGGCGTCTACCTATATAATGTCTATGTTCAGGACTGTCTTGCTTTACAAATCAGAACAAAAGGTCCAAAAAAAAAAAACAGCTCCTCCTCTGGTTGGAAATATTACTCACAAAATCTCCATAATGCCCTGGAATGTAAACCTGTCCAGGGTGCACCTAGCCTCTCTCAAACAACCCCCCCCCCCCCCCCCCCCAAAAAAAGAAAAACCATAAGGAAACCCGCTAAAGCAGGTTGCAAAACAAACACTCATTTTGCATGACCTTTTTAGCCTCTCGCCTCGTCTTTCTCCCTGGAGTTCATCTAGCTTAGGTCGCATTAGTTGCTTTTTCACACACTTTTAAAGGTCTTTCCCACAGCTTCCGCATGGATCAGGAAGGTTAAGAGTTAGACCAGTGCTGCTAATCTGTGCACCTGATTAACCAATTATAATCAACCCCAATCATCCCTATGGAAGCAGAGGGTTTGGCCTCTCGCTGGTTAATGGCAAGTTAGCAGAAGGCCAAGAAGGAAAGACATCCGCTGGAAGCAGCTGCTGCTCCCCAGTGATCCGGTGTGGGTTTTTAGGTCTCATCTTAAAGTGAAATTCACAAACACAATGGTGTGAAGCAATAAATATAAAAGACTTTACATTACTTGGCAGTGCAGTCTAAACAGAGGCACTTGTGCAGTCAAAAGCTATCAAACTAAAGTCAATTTAGGGCCACCAAAAGAATAACTTGGTGACAGTATGTAAAGGAGTGGAAATGGCTCTTGTCCACAGGGAATGAGTGAACGTACCTGCATTGTAGTAACGGTCCAGCTTCTCCCATAGGGGCTCGTCCTCCCGCTGGAGATTGGACAACTTTAAAGGTTCATAAATGGAACCTGAGGAGAACATGTTCATTATAACAACAACAACAAAAAAAACATTCCCTACAATAGGACATATGTTTTAAGTTAAACTGATGCTTTAATTACCCCCACCCCCCCAAATATGACTATTTCCAGCTAAGGCTAGCAAGCAAACAACAAGCAGCAGGAGGACAGAAACAGACATGATGCGGCATCAGTAAATTCATTTTCTCACTGCAACGCACTGCATCACAAAGGCCTCAGATCAAACCATAATAGGCACAGCGGGAGCGAGAAATTCGAATGGTAATGTAACACTCAACCAGGCGTTTCACTGTGAGCTGAGAGAGAGCAGGCTTCCCCCCAACTCCCCCGTTAGGCTTTTGCTATTTCTTTTTTTTTTTTTTATACGCTTTTCTCTTTGTTAGATTTACATTTTAATAGCTTTGACCTTGGGTCAATATCACAGGTAGCCCAGCGAAAAATTCACATTCTTACTCAAATTAGCATAATTTTCATCAGCTTAAAAGTTGCAATGGACAAAACCAATCTTTCTTTTTCCTCTTTGAGATAACCCTTTAAACCAGTGCAGTGAGGAAGAAAATATTTCTTACACGAGAACAGAAAAAAATGGGAGCTGCCCATGTTCAACTAGTTTTAAACAACGCCACGGCTAACTTGACCTAGGAAAACCACTTGAGGCCACTTTGTCATGACGTCCGTGTCTCTTCAGGGTGCTCCAGCGGCTGGAGGGTGAGGGAGGCTGGAAACCACTGGATGAACAGGGCTTACAGCTTCTAATGCTTCCAAGATCAGGCGAACGAAACCAAACAAGTGTCGTTTGTTTCTCTTTACCTCACCGGACAGTGACTTTGTGCGTACAGTTGGGCATCTGGGGCTGCACTTTATTGGGAAAAGTAGCGATAGGCGATACTATTGGTAAAAGTTGCGATAATGATATAGCTTGCGATAAAGAAAGGAAAAAAATTTAAAGAATTAACGTCCTTGTGCTTTAGGATCATGGCAAATATAGACCCTGCATAGTAGGCGGTCTACCCAGCTACTAAAAAAAAAAAACATTCATTGTTTCCGTCTCAAACACAAGGTTCTAATGAAAAGGTTCCCTCTGTTCCACTTGTGATGTTTTGGCAATGAAGCAACTTAGCTGTAGGTTCTTATAAACTTTACCACCTCTTTACATTCTCAAACATTTAATTTTGCATTAAACAACAAATGTCACCAAACATATCATTGAGAGCCTGAATGCAGGGCGCTTATATAATTAGCTAATACTTATTGCGCTCCATGCGGTTCTTTGCGATATGCTCATCGGGATCCGTGACAGTGCGATAACGATCCATTTTCGATATATTGTGCAGCCCTATAGGTGTCTACTAAACACCTAAACATTCCTCTCCAACTCCAAATATTTTTTTTTTGTTTTTATTCAATGCTAAAAAACCCTGAATCAGGATTTAAATAACGGCTCAAAGGTCGTAATAGTGGGAGGTCCAAATATGCATTAATATTTACTGACTTTTTATTGTTCCACACTGACTGATCCATCAACCAACAGTGGACATACTGCATAATGTCATGGAAAATATTAACCCAGTCAACTTTCCTATGGAACAAGCAAGACACCCGAGGGCGGAAAACATTTCCAAACGCAGGTCTGGCCCGTTCTGTCTTTGTGCATAAGGCTGACCCATATGCACTGCTGCTACTTACCGAGTCTGAGAACTTCTCGACGGGGCTGGGCAACCGCAGCCACTGAGACAGCCATGCTCAAAAGGTGAAATTAAGGCCAACGGTCTCGCTCTGTCTCTGTCTCTCAGCTAAATCAGAAATCTACAGCAATTCACAGGAAGCAGTTAGTAGCACAGCGTTAGATTTGACACATGCGTCAATCAACAATGAATTACAGTCACAGGTAATGATCATGAACAACATGCAATGACCGGCAAAATTATTCACACCCATTAAGATTTTTATTTTATTTTTTTATTTTAAGATTTCGTACAACCGCAGACTTCTGTGGATTTTATTGAAATATTAGGCGGCAGACCAGCACAAAGTTAAGCATGATTGAGAAAGTTGTTTTTTTCCCCCCCACAATTAAAAATCTGAAAAGTATGGTGTGCATATTTATTCTCCCCCCGTGTACTTTGGTAGCCCTAAATAAAATACAGAGCATTTAACTGCTATCAAAAATGTAAATTATTTAATTTATTTTTTTACTTTATTGCCTCAAAGCAACAAAGTGTGACAACAAAGGTAATTTACATACAACAAAAAACACAATGGGCATTGAGATTGGTCTCAATGAACACGCATCAAAAACTAGGCAATTACAAAAGACAATCGTGACCATTTTTGTAAAATAAATAAATATCCATTTTCATTTGTAGTCATGCGCTCCCTCACATAGACCTGCTTCAATGTTTGCATCCATTGAGCAACAGCTGGTGAACAGGGAGTAATCCAATTTAAGGTGTATACTTTTATAGTCTTTCTTGCAGCCAGTAATAGAATGGGCAGTATACAACACTAATCTTTAGTCAGTCAGTCAATCCTTGGGGTAGACGTCCATCAGAAATACAAGAGGGTCCGTCCATTGAACGTCCTTAGTCCTCTGTTTAAGATTATCCCAGGTCTTCATTTTTTGGGCAGTAGACCTGTGTAATCACTGACCATACCACAGCTCCTCCAACGTCTATCTGTAGTTGTACTCTTGGAAGTAAACGTTTTAAAAGGAATTCTAAAAGATTTTGAACTTTCCAGCCAAACTCTTGCCAGATCTGGCTCCCAATCCTTTTATGGCATTGAAAACACACATTTCCCATTAAATTATCTGTTAATGTTCCATTCGTCTTCACTTCCCACTGTTGTGTAGTATGCAATGGTTTATCTGAAAAATGTATTAGTTCTTTCATACATTACAGAGATTAATTTCTTTGACTGTGTCTGCTTTTCAAGCATCTGCACAAACTGTGCTTCTATGTCAGTGGGTTTCTTCTTGATACGGTCTTATTATTCAACATGTTTTATTACATAGTTTCTAATCTGTATGGATCTATATAGATCATCTGGGGTCGGTAGACCTGACCTTGCAGTTGAGAGAAGTGTCTGCCCACAAAGCAAATGTTTCAGTGCAACAAGACTATTATTTGCCCATTTTTTTACTGCTATCTGAAACAGATGGCAGAAATTGAATCTTACCCACAATAGGCATAACATGTGATGACCTTGGAGTACATTTAAGTTGTTTTTGGATTAGGGTCCAGGTCTAAGGTGTCTATACACATCCAGGGGTTGTTAATTTTAACCTTTTTCAGGGACATTTTACTCAGCAATAGTGCTCAATGACAACTCTGGGAGTGAGTTCTACTCAGCTGAGAACCACTGGGTTTCCTTACTATTGGTAATCCAAGTCACTATATTGTGTAAGTACGTTGCTCAATAATAAAGTCATTCAACTAGGTAGTTCAGTTTTTTAGTGGTCATTAGTATTTTAAAAAGCACCCTTGGCCTTCAGTTTAGCCAAACAAATGTTGCTGACACAAGCTTTTCTAACACTTATAATGTAGATTGTAGCACTAATATTGGAAGGGAGTGAGTTAAAAATTATTTTGGTAGTACATTCATTTTTATTAATTCTACCCAAGAGGGCCAAAAGGGAGTGCATTGCATATTTCCAGATTGTTTTTGATTTCCTTAGGTGATTTTCCATAGTTAGAGTCAAAGAGTTGTGTAATTTCTGGAGTGACATTAATGCCTAGCTATCTGAATCCGTGGGAGGATCTTTTAAAGGAAATTAAATGATCTAATTCAGAAGGCCAGGTCTACCAGCAGTCATCATTGTTTCTGATTTACTGGTATTAATCTTGCATCCAGAGGCATGGCTATATCCATCGAGGCAATTTGAGAGAGCAGGTATGGAGGTGACTGGCATTTTCCAAAAAGACTAAAAGGTCATCAGCGAAGAGCATTGTTTTATGTTGGATATTTCCATCATGAGTGGATTTGTTCTTATTAGCTCTGTCAGTGGCTCAACACTAAGATCAAATAGTCATGGTAACAGATCATCTCCCTGACACGTAGGGCGTTCTAGAGGGAAACAATCTGAGCAATGACCATTTCTACTCCAAATTTGGATTTTGGAGTTCTATAAAATATTTTATCTACTCAATAAACACATCCTTAAAAGCCATTATGACTAAGTGGCCACAAAAAAGACCAGCCCACCCACTCGAAAGCCTTCTCAGCATCCAGGATGAGAAGTCTTTTTGACAGGGTGTCCCTTTTCCCTATTCATGGCTCTGCTAACATATCGCAGCCTTGTCTGTTGGCAATAAAGCCAGTTTCTTCACGCTTAGCCAGATTTCTTTGTATACTTTTGAATTGTATTTGCAAACATTGATCTCATAATTTTCATATCTACACCCAGAAGACTGGTTGAATGGTAAGAAGTACAGAGGGTTGGGTCTTTCCTCTCTTTAGGAATGATGCAGATTGGCACTTTTGAGCATGACCTCAGGGGGTCATAGACTAACCTTGTCAGAGCATGATTGTAAACTTTATATAAAATAGGTGTTACATTTGTAAAAAAAAAAAAAAAAAAGCCTTTCAATATTTTCTAGATACACCCTCAACACCTGGGGTTTAACCATTTTTAAGGTTGAGAATGCTCTTTTTAACCTCTTCTTGTGTTACAGGGTATGTCATGACCTCAGCCTCATCCTGTGTTCATTTAAGCATCCCAGATGATTTCAAAAATATCTCAACTTTCCCCAGTTCTCCAGGTATTTATTTACTCCTAATTTAAGTTTTGATAATTATCAACAAAGGCCTAATGTTCTTCTGGTTGTGTAGGGATCCGCTTTGTATGGTTTCCTTTAATTTTGTCTACAGCTTTACACAGCGGGAAAAGCTAGTAAGTGGATTGCTTTTTTGCCACACTCAGTTCATTTCAATTTTATCTAAATAGCGTTAATTTCACAACACATGTCATCTCAAGGCACTTTACAAATTCAAATTCAGTTAAATCATACTCTTAACATTTCCTTTTCAGAAATCGGTCTGCCCCTCCTGCTTTGCAGGTCAGTAGGTTGACATTATTTTAATCTCAGCATAAATGCAGCTGTTCTTCAAAAAGGACCCATATCCTATTTTTTTTTTAGAGAACAAATGCAGGCTGTAGGTAACAAACAGCAAATGAGATCCAAGGACCACAGCGGACAGGTCAGGGATAAGCCCTTTAGAAATTTTAAAGCTGTCCGTTTATAATACAAAATCTCTAACTTTTAACATCTGGTGGATCAGCTGCATGCATCAGAGCAGCAGCTAAGAAACCTGTGGCATCACGGCTGGAGAAGCAGCTCAGGTAGGAGAATCTGTCAACAGGACAAAAGTTAGTTGTGCAGTCAAAAGACGCAGCTTCAGCGGAGGGTCACACTATAAAATAATAACTCTTGGGGGGCTGTTTATAAAAAGAACATCACACTTTTCAGATTGGTTTGTTAAAAAAAAACAGAAAGAAAAGAAAAACTTAAATTCATGGATCATTTTCCATTTCCTACTACTTTTCTGGTCTATCATCTAAAATCCCAGTAAAATACACTGAAGTGTGCGGTTGTAACAGGAAGAAGTGAGGAAAGGTTCAGGGGGTCTGAATACTTTTACAGAGGCCATTTGGAGAACAACGTACATTATAATCTAGGACACTCTACGATGGCGATGCAATTATGAAAGTGGACATTAACTATGCAGTTGAATTAATTACTGCAGCTGCTGAATTTTGTGATGCGCTCTTAAAAAGCTGGACTCATTTTGGTGAATGCCTCCTAGAAATGAGAAGGAATACGCAGCAAAAGACCTGAATGCCTACCAAAGTTAAACACATATCCTTTTCATGTCTCAGAATTTTAATAGGCTGTCCTTTACATTTTAAATATAGTTTTCTTCCAATGCAAGACTTTTTTTTTTTTTTTTAATCCTTACACTGTTGCCTGCAAATCGTTTGAGACTAAACAACCTTGGGGATTTTCAGGGCCCAGCAGGCTTTGCGTGTAGGACTGCATCATGACGCGGTACCCCAGGAGCAGAGTGTTCAGCTGAGGAGCCCCAGCGAACCCTGTGAAGCTCCTAAAATAGCGCCTAAGCTTGGCACATGAAAAGCCCTGACCTTTTCCTGCTCCTAACCATCAACAAGCCGGGCCCGGGGCCGAACCGAACAGGTTGCAAGCTCAGACCGGACCCGGTCAGGACGGAGTTTGCAGGTTTTTTAAACCCAGCAGCAAGCAGAGCGCGCCGGGGCGCGGCACACAGTGGCACGTCGCGCGAAGGAATGGGTCAGACCTGATCTCTTTGAGCGGGCTTTGAATTCCAAGAGCTTCCATCCGACATCTGCCAGGCTCGCCATGTTTACACCCAGTCAGCGTCTCCGCCACTTAACGGCGTTTCTGCTTTGCGCCCTTCAAAATAAAGCGCCCGAGTCTGTGAGCGGCGGCCACGACGAGTACCAGTGACGTTTGGATGACTCTGGGGAAATGATTACGGAGTACAGAAGGGGACATTTTATGTTCTGAGATGGGTCTGATTTGTCAGTGTTAGGCTTTAAAAGTGAAAATGCACTTGTTTTGAAGAACCGCTGCAGCGCATCCACCGCTGCTATCCTCCAGCTTTAAACACCTGCCATCTGCCAGGGCTGCCAGTTTGCGCGACATTGACGTAAACAGCATGACGCTCTTAATGAGATTTATTTTAGAGTTTTTTGCGAAACTCGTTTCCGACAAAAGAAAACTAAAATAAAGCATCTGCCCGGCAGTTTTGGACCAACACTTTCTGTGTTTAGTAAGGAGGTTCTGTAATGTTCCCCCTTCCAGCAAGCCGTAAAGCGGCGTGCCGTATTCCGGTCCGTGGATGTTGTGGAGCTGCTCTGGTAGCAGGATGTGGAGGTTCATATTGAACTCTTTGCCGTGTTTTCTGCTGTTGTTGGTCCAGCGACGGGCGTTTGCTCTGCAGGATGTCACCGCGGAGCTTTTCGGGGCCGACAAGCACGGGACGGTGGCGGCGTTCGGCGACTTCAACTCGGATAAACAGACCGACATCTTCATCATCAGGGAGCGTACGTACTGCTGCGACGCTGCTCCCAGCAGCTCTACTGGTTCATGGTGGCGAAAATCATTTCTCTATCCAAGTGTTTAGGGTTTTTTTTTTCCTTCTGAGAATCGATTTTCGAAAAGAAAGAGACCTTTATCTGCGTCGCTTGTCTTGTCAAATTAATACTTCCTTGTTTGTTTGGTTTGGAATCTCCTATAAAAAGTGATGTTTGTTTAGCCAGCAGGGAGAGCACAGGTGGAGCCTCAAGCATAAATTATGTTGATGAAGCTGTTCCGCTGATTCTGACTCAAACAGGAATAACGAGCTGATTTTAATTATGTTTTTTTTGTTGCGAGGGAAAATGAAGGGAAGTAAACCAAAACTCACGTTAAATTAAACATTTCTTACTAGATAAAATCTTTTTGTACTCCCTGGGCAGTGCAATGAGATGCTGATGGAAGCCAGTGAAAAAGGAGGATTTAATAGAATAAAAGCTATACAGATTAGGGCTGGGCAATATATTGAGATTCTTAAACAAGAGATATAAGATGATTGACCATCTCGTTTATATCAAGATGGTCTGCGTTAGAATTCTACTTTTTTATGTATACCAGTGGGTCATTTTTCAGCTGTTCCTCATATTTATCTACAGCTGTTTGTCGAGCACCCTTCCTCTAACACGGTGTGGTAACCTTGCTGAGACTAAACGTTCAGGTTGCTCAGAACCTTCCAGATTCAGAGGTCTGACTTCCAAGAGAGACTTTAGTTCATTTTGTTTTCTCACTTGGATGTTGTGACTTCTACCTCCGAATGGGAACCCACCCCCTGTGGGTAGTTTCAGCTCCAGGCCACCCACCTCTGAGCCAGTGACATGAAGGCCGCTCGCCCATACCCAACGTTTAACTTCCTGTGTTGTTTTTCTGACCTTTTCCAGAGTCTGAACTGGTGATTTTCTTGGCTGACTCCACTTCTCCTTACTTCAAGCCCAAAGTTAACATCTCCAAGGATGTTCTCCCACAGTAAATATTCTAAAATGATTTTTTTTTTCTTTTTGATGGTTAAGGATGTCTAAGTGGCACAATCATTGTTTCTGCCTGTTGTTTTGAGTGATGTCGTGAATCCTGCCGCCGGCTATGATCTCAGCCCGCTGCTCTCCTTTTTCAGGGGCGCCGTCATCACCAGCGTAGTTCCTGGGGATTATGATGGAGACTCTCGGATGGACGTCCTTCTCACGGCTCAGATCAATTCTCCAGAGACATCCGTTTTTGTCTTTTGGGGAAACAACAACACACTGGGTACAAATCGACAGTAAATGATAGCTTGCATTTTTTTATTATTATTATTTCAGAACTTCTTTTTCGTTTGTTTCAAAATGTTATTATATTTCAGTTGTGTGAAAAAGGGATTGCCCCCTTACACGTTTTTGCTTTCTTGTCACAGTTAGACGATTCGGGTCATTGAGATGACCGGAGTAAATACGAAAAAAACATTTTTTTTAAAAAAAAGCTCTCTAAAGCCACCGGGCCGAGTAACTAGTTGTGCCGCCCATGGAAGCAACAAGTGACATCAAGAGTTTCTGATAAGTGGGGATGAGTCTTTAGCATCATCATACTACATGATCTGAATTAGTTTAATGTTCAGACTTTGTCTAGGCCACTGCAGAAGTTTTTTTTTTTTTTTGTGTGTGTGTCATTCAGCAGTCATTGTCGCGCTGTGTAAAGATGGCGTGGCTGGGCTTTTCGGTCCTGTACTGTATTCTCTTCAACAGTCCTTATTGTCTTGCTGTAGCCATAAAGACATCTTGGTGAGACACCATCACCGCCATGTTTGACTGATAGCATTATGGTCTGTTTCCTAAACGCTATGATAATTTTAGGCCAGATCTAATAGGACCCACACCTCTAAAAAAAATTCCACTTTAGTTCAGTCAGTTCTTGGGAGGCTGAGGATGTTTTCTTAGTGAAGTGATGTGGCCGTTTTCGTTCTTTTAGGTCAGCAGTGGTTACATGGGGGGGGCATTTTGCCAACTCTCTCTTTCTAATGCTGAAGGCTGGCCTTAACTGAGGCCATTGAGCTTCACTAGTTTTCTCCAGTTGGAGGTAATGGCTCTTAGTTTGGTTGGCTCGCATCCCAAAGTTCTAAAAATGGCCTCGTAAGCCTCTTCAGACTGATACATGTCAGTTATCTTGGATTTCTCCTGATTATTTTGGGGGTTTTTTTAGATGGCGTGCTGCTTTTTGACAGCCTTCAGCCGTCTGAGAGGTTCTATATAGATTATTTATTATAGCTGCAGCTCAGGTAATAATCGGGCCCGGGTTATGCTTGTGAAATTGAGCTCAGCTTTCTAAAAATGTTGTTTAATCATATTTCATTCAGAATTTAATCTAGAAGGCAATACATTTTTTTTCCCCAAGAGCCAGGTTTGTGGGAAAAAAAAGAAAAAGAAATCTTTAAGGCGGTGTGTACACTTCCAGAGCGCAGGATGTATTTTTATTGAAACATGTTGTAACTGATTGCTTGTGTTTGTAGAAGTGGAGCCAATGATGACAGATGTTCTCCTCGTGGTTTTCTGACAGTTTTATGCCAGATTGTTTGTTGAGTCAGACAAATTCCCCCCGTACTGTGAATAGATGCTTTTGTTTCCAAATCTCTCAGTCCAGGCTGAATGTTTTAGTTGTGCTGTTACAGCAACAGCCAACAGCTTAGGTTTCCACATTATTGTGCTATTTTTTTTTTTATCCTGCCACGAATTTCCTATTTATGGTTTTCACATAGCAACATGTCAGCATAGGCAGCAGCAGTTGGCCTCCCCTGCACAGAAGCCACATTGCTCCGTTGAACCAATGGAGCCTCCTTCCTGTGCTGTGCAGAAATTTTTGCTTCGCGCTAACGTTGGAAACTACCAGGAGAGTCTACAATATTTCCTCTTTAGAAAATTAAAATGGGTGAAACTTTCTTACGCCTTTTTCGTGTGCCTTGTTTGTTTTAAGTCTACAGTTTTTGGAGTGGAACAAAATGTGGTCTTTCAAGGCAGCTTTTTGTTCTATGAGACCTTGGTCTCCCAGATGCCATCTTATGGTTTTTGGGCCACAGCCAGGATCTTGCCTGTGTCTTTGTGGAAACCCCACCAGATCCTCTGGCTCAGTGCAGGTTCTTTTAATTCAACATGATCAATATCCACAGCAGGACACCTCACACGAGCCCATAGGTGTGCTGCTACACAATCATGCAGATAGTCTTTTGTCTTTGTTATCAGGGGTTCATGAGAGTTAATGCCTGACAGAAAATGACACCAATTTGGCCTTTTAGAGCCGTGGTCCTGGGCTAACAGCCTGTTTCAGTTAAAATGGAGCTGTCAGTCATTTGTTTACTTTAGATGTCCTGGTCCTGTTTCTTCTTTCTGCATTTCAAAGCCCTGTTTAAAACCAGGTTATGACACACCAGCAAAAAAATGTTAACAGTTGTAACATTCTCATTCTGGATCAAAATGTATTGTATTCGTAGAGGAATAATGTCTGAACTTCTTATTATAAAATCATTTAAATTTATTAATTTGAATTTAGTAAAAGGCTATGGTGTGATTAGATGCTGTGTAAAGCCACATCTAGTTAATGATTGGCTTTCAGAAGGCAGGAGGAGAATAAAAGTTGGTGATCCTCTCTTAAATGTTTGATAGCTGTATACATAAGAGCGCGATGACATGGGTCTAGTCTGAATTAAGCATCCAATGGACATTTTCTTCCTGCCTTTCTGTCCACCTTTGTAACTCAGGAAATGCTTTCTTTGTTTGTTTCCTGCAGAAACTGCAAGGGGTCTTACCCTGAATGTTACCTTTACAGATCAGCCTCTTGTTATGGAGTAAGTATTAATTTCATGGTTTTAAATAAATTACGATGCTAATATAAAAAAAAAAAAATGAAGGAAAATAATAAAAATAATTTCCCTCCACAGTTTCAATGGCGACATGATTCCAGATGTTTTTGGGGTGTCCACCTCTCTGAAAACTACAGTCTGTTATCTTACCAAAAGGTGAAGTGATTTACACATTTCCCAACTTTGTTTAGCTGGCCCTCATTAATTTATTCAGGATGATATAGAATTATGATCTCTTTTTTTACTTTTAGGGTTTTAAAGTGCCAGGATGCTCTTAATTCATTGGTTAAAATGCGCATTCCTCACTCTAACGCTTTCATTGACCTCAACAAGGACTTCACTGCTGGTGAGTAGCTGATCATTTCTCAAGTTTCTAATAAGAAAATGATTAAAATTTAATTCTGTGTGACAGCTCAAACCAACTACAGTACTTTATGTTTGTGTGTTAAGAAGAGCTGGGTAAATGGGTACTATAAACATATAAAGCTGCATTTCTCCTCACCCAGCTGTCGCCATTGACCCCATTGTACAGAGTTTTGGCATGTGTATTCGATTCAAAAATCGGCTAATGTAAAAGCGTCTGATTCTCTGGCCGTATTCCTAACACAGCGCTGATATACACTGACAGCTGCAACCAGACCATTTGCGTAATCAAGAGTGACAGCTCCAAAATTACACCAAGACTGACTACAGGCTCAAACCTTAATAAATCTGCCCCTGTGGGTGTTGTTTGTTACTCGATCGATGATGACAGTCCTTGTTGTCCTGAGATTAGTGCATGTAAATTGCGTTCTCATACGTTTTTGAGTTGATCTGTGGTCACTTTCTTCACATCATCAAAGAAATAAAAACAAGTTGTGTAAAGGAGTTAGGTTATGTGATATTTTTGAGCAAACGTGTCTTGACTCTGCTGTGATGTACAGAATCTCCATCTCACCTACAAGCTGTCAAAGCATACAATACCTAACATCAGAAACTACAGGTGCTGCAGAAGAGAGAATGGTTTTGGGGGAAGAGGGTGATGAGCTCATATTAGCTGATGGTGTTGTGGTTTCCACACCAACAACATCCTGTTTTTTGTGTCTGGGAATATTTCAAAACGGTTGTTTGTTATTCTCATAGTCAAGGAATGTGTAGTGTAGCTGTCTTCAGCTGACTGGCAGTGCACAGCAACCAAAATGAGGGAGAGCCAGTGCTGCATCCCTTTATGATCGAAAAAGCTTGGTGATTCTGGTACTTGTTACTTCCAAGTTCTCCTGGTACAGTCCTATGACATCCACACATGATTTAATAGGGTGCTGTACACCTGTTCCTTTAACTGATGAAGGGCTGTCACTTGACAAGTTACCTTGGTGCCACAGCATGGTGCGATAACCGAGCCAGCGTTTGAGTCCCTCAGTGTGCTAGCTTCTTCAGTGTGCTAGCTTCATCAGTGCGCTAGCTTCATCAGTGTGCTAGCTTCATCAGTGTTCTAGCTTCTTCAGTGTGCTAGCTTCATCAGTGTGCTAGCTTCATCAGTGTGCTAGCTTCTTCAGTGTGCTAGCTTCATCAGTGTGCTAGCTTCATCAGTGTTCTAGCTTCTTCAGTGTTCTAGCTTCATCAGTGTTCTAGCTTCTTCAGTGTGCTAGCTTCATCAGTGTGCTAGCTTCATCAGTGTGCTAGCTTCTTTAGTGTGCTAGCTTCATCAGTGTGCTAGCTTCATCAGTGTGCTAGCTTCATCAGTGTGCTAGCTCATTCAGCGTGCTAGCTCATTCAGCGTAGGGGTGGGCAATACGAAGTAAATCTAATATGACTATCTTTGGGCTATATCACGATACACGATATATATCACGATACATGATATATATCACGATATGTTCAAATAACATTGAAAAACAAATGATTTTAGCCACATAGTGCTTAAAGTTGCATTGGTATATCTTATATTAATGTGTCAATTTTTATTTATTTTTTTAAATTTGATTGCAAAATAAAAAATAATTTAAAATGTTTTTTTTAGCCATTTTTTTAACCACAGCTGCACATAGAAGCTTTTCACAAGTTAAAATATTGTCACATTAGAGCTCTTTCATGGTCAACACTGGACCTTAAAAAAACAGAACATCCCAATGGCCAAAAGGAACACCAAGGAAAAATCTGACACAAAATAAACCTCAAATAAAAGGTGCTCTTTTGTGCTTAAGACATTAAAAAATTGTATAATAAAAAAGTGACAATCCCAAAAACAAAAGCTTGTATTGTGACTATAAAATCAACTGACCAGTCACAGCTACATATTCAGAGCATCTCAAAAATATTTTTATTTTTGTGTGTGTGGGGGGTGGGGGACTAAGGTTCTCGCTGTCTAGTCAATGTAAGTAAGCTCACGGGTTCGTTGACGTGTGTGTGCGCCAGAGCGCTTTCTGGTTTGGAGGAGGAGCGAGTGATGCGTTCACAGCATGTGGGAAAAACTACACTCATAGTAGATTAAATACAGCAGCTCAATGTTGCCATGAAAATGTACACTCTATGGTCGCAAAAAGTCATTTTAACCATCACGCGGAGGAAGACTTGAGATACATCGAGTATATTCGATATATCGCCCACCCCTACTTCAGCGTACTAGCTCATTGGTTAATATGAATGTTTTTCTCTTTGTTGTGGCTGAACACCTGTTGCCTTTATCCAAGGTGTGACTGTTTTTTGTTGTTGTTTTTTGTTCTTATCTAAACCCTGGTACTTTCTCTGGTACCTCAATAAAAGGATGTTTAACTTTAGGAACAGTACAACAGACAGTTTTAGTGATTTTCAAACTGTAACTTCTTATATCTTAGTGTACCAATGTACCAGTAAGCAGCTTGCTGAAAAAAAAAAAAAAAATTTTTTGTGTGTCCTGTCTGGCAATGTATCACACAGAAATGGGAAGGTAGAAGGGGGGGAAGGATAGAAACAGATGAGACAAAATGCTAAAAGGAAGAAAAGGTGAAAAAAGCAATATGACATCCTCTGAGTCTGATTCTACACCTGCAAAGAGAGATATAAAAAGAACAGCAAAACCAACCAAAAAGTCTTACAGATACAAACAACCAACACCTTAATACCATCACTGACGAATATACACTATTATTTAATACATAATGTATAAAGTGACAGCTAAAGATAATAATAGGGGTTTTCTAAAAGGGGGTTTTAGCTATCTGTTGCAGTAGGATAATGCTTTAGTAGAATAATCAACAGTGTGGCCATTGTTGGATATCAGGGAAGGCCAACATTTTAACATTTCTTTGCATAGGCTGTTGTTTAGAAATAAAACAACTTGTACCCATGTGTAAACATGCAATCAAAAGGCTCAGGATTATTTTTGGTAACTGACTTTTTCAGTGTAATATCCATCCATCCATCCATCCATCCATTTTTTCAGTGTAATATGCAGGTCTTAATTTGCGTTAGAAAAATGTACAGCTGGCTAGGGCATCAGAATGTTATTTGGAGGAACACAATTTTTTTTAAATATAAAACGGATTTTTACTCCTAGCTGCTGCAGTTTGTGGAGGTTGGCTTGCAGATTGCAACGAAAAAAAAGAAAAATAGGCAGGAAGCGATGGAGCGATAAAGCTCAGCTGGAAAGGATAGATGGTCTGAAAAAAAAGAGGATGGCTTGAAAGATAAAGGGGAAAAGAAGGATGGGAGGGGGATGAGCAAAGAGGTGGGTGAGCCTTTAGAAAGGCTCAGTTCTGTCTGTGGAGGCCACCTGCTCCTTTAAGCGCTACCGGCTGGAGCATCGCAGCAAGACTTAAACAGAGAGAGATTGAGTCTCTGAGATGGCTAGGTTTGTGTTTGCTTGCTGGTTGTCCCTCCTTTGGTTAAAGAGAGTGTTTGCTATAGGACTGCAAAAATAACTGTAAATGTGTTTTAGCATAATGCTGTAAAACTCATAACATGGCCTAACTTCAATCAGTGGCAACAGGGTGCATTCAGGCTCCATTTGAGTTGTTACTCGACAGCACAACATTACCATAAAACATTTAAATTGAAAGAATAGTCTTCAGATGACCTTAAGCAATCATACATTGCCTCCTGTGTGTTTAGCAGGGAGATAAAACTATCAGGTTGTGTTTGTTCAATCAGATCTGAGGAAAATAACAGAAAAATGTGACGTGTGTTTTAGCTGTTGCATAACCAGGGTTAGTAAATATTTGCTTACTCAAAATTATACTCAGTATAGTGTAAAATATCTTTTTAACTCATCAACTAGTACATAGCCTCACAGAGGTATTCACGCTTCTTAAAATGTTTCACTTTACAATGTCTATTGTTCTTTCAGTTCCTTGTTGTAGACCAAGTAGAACATTGTCAAGAAAAATGTTTTAAGGCATATGTATGTTTTTAACTTCCTTGATTATCTCTGGGCTATGCTCTGGCAGTTTTCACCATCTAGAGAGTGAAATTCCAGACCCTGTTTCGAACATCTCCATAACCTGATCGCTGAACTGTCTAATAGAGGTAGGGGGTATTTGAAAAACATTTGATCTGTAATATTATTGGTAATTACAACAACAACGGAGAGAGATTTGTTCCAATATTTTTTCCAGCAGTTTATGTTCACATTTCAAAAATGGAAAAAATAAAAACACATTTCAAAAATAGATTAAAAAAAAAAAAAAAAAACATGTCAATCAAAGAAATGGTTTTGAGAGTAATTTTCAAAATCTATGCGAAAGTTGAACCAGCATTTTTGTGGTTTGCCTCTTCTTCAGATTTTTGTTTTTTACTTTTTATTTTTGGAGACGTTGTAATATGTACATTTCTCGTCTCTGTGCATTAGCAGTTAGGGTTAGTTACATTTCTATTGGTCAGCATGGACACAAACTGAGAAGCATTTCTATTGTTCTGCATCTGCCCGGGCCGCATAAACAACAGCAGGATAATAGGTACTGAGGCTGAAGAGAAGACCGGGTCCAGTAATTGCCTCCATCTAAAATTCACTTGATTGTTCAGCTGCAGAAAAAGTGAGTATGCTCATATACTGTCACACAAAAGGATCTCTGCTGTTCTAACAGCAAGAGTTTGAGTTGACGAATGAAGTCTCTCTTTTTCATGCTTAAATACTTTCTGTCATATATTAACTCTAACATACTGCTCAGGTCAAATTTAATGATATCTGTATTGTCAATTTGACCCGTTTTGGCTTTTGACAGGATTGGAAGAGAATTGAAACATCCCTTTATTGCCCCTCGGTGTAGAATTTCACGTTTCCCGGTAGGATAGTGAGACACAAATAGAAGCATGTAGATACACACAAGATAATAAAAAAAAACACATCAAAAAGAGTAGTAGACTGTGCAATAAGGGCAAAAATGCTGTTTAGCTACTAGTTGTTAAAAAAATACCTTAATCAAAAAAATTAAGGAAAAATGAAGTTTTTTTTCATCTATAAAATTGTATGTTTAAAAAAACAACAGACTATAAGATTAAAAAATTGTGTAAAATTAGCAGGGATATAAAGAATTATTGAATTTGTTGCGAGCCACGCGTGCGCATGTCGAACACTAACCAATAGAAATGCAAATGCTGATGTCCATGCCGGCCAGTAGAGATGCTTCGCTCCGCCCTTCAGAGAAAGCCCTTCCTCTGAAGTGTGGTGACAAGAAATGTACAGAAATTAAATCTGCAAACTTAAACTTAAAAAAATAAGAAAAGCTAAAATTGGGGGGGAAACAGCAAACCACAAGGGGCCCCTTTGCATCTAGACATTGAAATACTTCTCTATAAAAAAAGCTTGTGTGGGTAATTTACAAAGGTCTGTTGTTGAAGTCTTTGTCCTGTAAAATTAAAGAGACAAATATCTCTCCATAAACATCATGATTTGCAGTAGGTTCATGGCAAAAAAGGCCCTGATATTAAGAAATATATCCCACTATTGAGAAAAAAATAATAATTCAGCATTTCCATCTTAAAAACAAGGTTTTACTGAAAACTTGCTTCTGGCTGATATTTGCCTCATTTGTCATTGAAGCAACCTGCCGCATCACCTTTTTACTTTCTAAATTCACACCAGGTGTCACCAGATATATTACAAGCATTCAGTCTGAATTGATAGTACTTATCTAAGTAGCTACCATTTGTTGCAGCACACAGCAATATGATTATGGCATAGTGTTGTTTTGTGTGTGACAAGTATGGAATATATTGCGCAGTTCTACAAATCAACGTCGTATTTTTCTGGGGGATTTTCTCTATACAAAAGTTAGCCATGTTTCTCCTTTGCCTTTAAAGCCATGAGCTTTTTTTTGCCTCAGTCTATCAAAGGAAGGAAGGTTTTGACTGTAATGTGACAAAATACGGGAAATCTCAGGAGTAGCTACTTTTGCAAAGCACGGAATATTTACGTGTGTTTTTCCCAGATACCCTGTCTCTTACCTGCTTGGTATTAAGTACTGTTCCTTCATTTCTGACGGAGACATACTTTTGCTCAAAATGTGGTTGTTTATTAGAGTTCTGTACAAAGAAACTGTACGCTTCAATTCATTAGTCTTATTATGGGTAAAGGCACGCACAAATCTGCTTTTTAATTGACAAAGTCAAAGCACAGCCTTCCTGGCATAGGAAGAAACACCTGGGTCAGAAAGTTTCTATGTTAGCAGCGTTACTTTAGGTTAAATCTTTTGGGATGAAATGAGTAGGCAGGCCAAAATAACGATATCTGTATAAAAAATTCATCTGCCTGGATAGCTTAATCTCCAAACCAGTCAAAGCAAGTAGAAACGTATGATACTAAATGTGGTATGAATGCTGAGAAAGGGATTAGACTTCAACATGTGGCTTTAAAACCAATTAGAGAGAGGGGAATGGCATTTGTTTTATTAGCCATTCATATTTTTTTTACCCTACAATAGTGCATACCTCTATCTTCTGATTTTAATCCATGTGTTTTGAGGGTGAGGATGGCATCGCTCATCTCACCAAACAATGCAGCTGTACACCGAGGCGCTTTATTGGTGCCGTTTAAGAGCAGGGAGGGCGGGTTTACTGCAGTGTCAGGACTCCAATCTAGGTCTACTCCGTGTCATCAGTGTAAACACTTTCACGATAGTATATTGGCTGACCTCACTATATCAGCAGTGCCAACTATAGGAAAAAAGCCTGCAATTGTTTCCTGGCTAATGTCATGGCCTCATTTAGCCTGCTTATTGGTCTCTCTGGCCAAGCAACCTGGCGGCGACAGTGACATATAGCATATGGCCCGTAATCTTTTCATAGTGTCATCTTTTGGCAGCCATTACCTCTAACAGCAATGCATCCATATCAGATTTGTGTTTTTTCTCTCTTTTACATGTGCCGCACTGAGGAGACTTCAGATTTTTTACTAATTGTGACAAAGTGGGTGAGAACACCATTTGCCTTAGTTTATATATTTTCAGGTGACATTATTGTTTGCTTGATTTAGCCATATCGTAATTATTCTGTAGTCTGCAAGCGTATACTGTCCAGCTTTTTGCATTTTTACAGATTATTTACTATAACATCTTGGTTTAAATCAATTCTCAATGCCACATTGTATTTATTATTTGATCATTTAACCTGTGCATTTTAGTGAACTTACCTTACTTAGCTGTGTTTCTGGGGAAGTGTTGCCTCACTTCCTGTAATTCTAGCTTCCTGTTTAGAGCTGATGTCACAGGAAGACACCAAGTGAAGAGAGGGAGACTATTTCAATTTGATATAGTCAAATTTAGGCCTTGTGTAGAATTATTCTGTGTATTGAATCTTATAATGTCATGGCCATTAGAGTTACCTGTTCACGGAAGAGTCCATTGTAAACCATTTTGTCTCCCAGAAAATGAGAGTATTTAAACAGAGAAGATTGAGATGTTCAGGAGGGAGGAAAGAACCAGGTCAGTGTAGCTGAGTGGACTTAATGTTCCTTTTGGTTGTTTTAAGTTCAGTTATGATCTGTTGAACCACGTTAACCTCAGAGTTATTTTTTGGATTTTTGTAAATGTTTCTTTTTTTCCACTATTCTTGTTATAAATAAACCACCTGCTACACTGGACATCATCTGCTTACTGCCTTCTTCAGCCACTTTGGTCAGGCTATCGCTCACTAATGCATAGCTTGTTTTAGCCTCTCCAGTGTTCAGGATCAAGCAAAACATGCTGTAAAACACACTCTGGTTTACAAATCTGCTGTAATTCTCATGTGGAGCAGTACACGCTAAATGTAACCTTTTATTTGTCAAGCTGCAGGGACGAACAGTACAATTATCGCAAAGTTAAAGTATTTTGCAAATATACTGAAGTTGTTTGGGAACAAAATCAATGAAGTATCAGAAAGTCGTTATGTTGCATGTTTTGTTACCGCTGCTGTGTGGTGGCTTGTACAGGCAGCTGCTTTAGTAGCCTAACGACTTTCTGCATCCATCAAAACTTGGAGCAACTTTTAAGAATTTGCTTTTCTAAAAACTGAAAAACAATAGTTGTCGCTGCTTTTGCTAAAATAATATAATGATTATCACACTTAATCTTTTGTGTTGTTTATTTGATTGTAATTCCTAAATGGAACAATTATAAATAGACATCAACATTAGGATTTCTAAGTGTGGGTGGCACTGTTTTAGTCTTTATACCATGTCTGTCCCTTTTTTTTCCTTCATATCATCAACATGTTGGAAACTGGTCAATGTCTTTAAACAGTAACACTCAAAACTACGGTATACCTTAATACTGTTAACTGGGCCTTTGCTGTTGCACTCTGGAAGTCTCTCCCCTGTTAGATCTGTCCTTAGAACAGTAATATGGTGGCCCTGGACATCAGAGCACATGTCCATTCAGAAGAGGAACTGCGTCCATTCTGAAGAGGAACTGCAAGGCAAAAGTCTACCAGCAGCTGGATTAAAAAAAAAAAAAACTTTATTATAGTAGAAAATATAGTAATTGCATAGTACTTATAGATTGCATTTTGTGTGAAAAGCATGTGCAAAGACAATAATACAGGCATGAGGATTCATTGCTAGGCAACAGGGATGGTAATACTCCACAGCATCCAATTAAACTACCTCTGTGTTGAAGTGGCTTGTTGATTGTCGGACTAATAACGCAGGGGTGGTGGGAGAATGGAGCAGATTTGCCACCTAACAAGGCTGGCCGAGAAGAAAACTTGCTTGTTCAAGGATCATGTTTACATTTTGCAGTGCGCTGTAGTGGAATTTTTTTTTTTTTTTTTTTTGGATATTTGTTCACGGCTCTAGTGGCTCGCTTTTTAACACAGTAGGCTAACAGGAAGAGGGGGAGAGACACGCGGCAAAGGAACGTGGGTCGGAGTCGAACCCGGGTCGACCGCAGCGAGGACTAAGGCCTCCGTACATGGGTTGCGCTACCTGCTGCGCCAGTAGTGGACATTTTTAGTTTTGCCAGTCATCAATACATGTTGAGAAAAGAAGGAAGGATATGGCAGAAGTTCTATACTCACAGTGGAGCAGGTATGTTAAAGTCAATGTGTTTGTGTTGTGTGGCTGTATGCCCACACAGAGGTAGCCCCACCCCGCCCCACCGATGCAGTCAGAGACCCCCAGCACGTCCCCACACTTCCAGTCTCCTTCTCTTTCTCCTGCCCCAAGACAGACAAGAGGGCGGCGCCATAGTGTTCCTCTTCTTACTTAAATTTTGAAATGTTTTCTTTCAATTTGGAACATCTTGCACTATGACACAGCTCTTATCCCAGCAAGTTTCTCTTTGCGTTTAATCTTCACCATTAACTGTCCGAGTACCAAAGTTACGAGTGCCACCATCTGTGTTTAGGTTATAATTAAATGATGAGTCAATTAAGTTTTGAAGTTTGTTAATCAAGTCAGCATTGTCCATAATCGCATCTTGATGCATCAAAAGATAGCTTCTCCCAGCCCTAACCCTTAACATGTTTTGTGAATTGGATTTTGGAGAGCAACACATTTCTCTGTAATTCTTCTGACTGATCTTGCTGGGTATCTGCTTTTATAGCTCTGTGGACTCCTGCTGCCTATGCCACTGTCTTTGCTTTGTGTCATATTACTTTCCATCACACCTGTTCCCTAATCCTGTATTACCTTCCAGCTCACAGTGCTTACAAGCTTGAGACTACCTCCTGAGGGGGTGTCAGGGCTGTAATATTGTTTGGGTGACTTGAATCCCCTTTTCCATGTTGGAAACTTAGTTGTTTGCAAGGGATAAAGAATATGTGGAGAATGCAGAACCAAAGGATGGTCTGATGGGGACCACTATAAAGGAGGATACATACAGTTAGGCCAAGAAATATTTGGACAGTCACACAAGTTTTGTTATTTTAGCTGTTTATGAAAACATGTTCAGATGGAGCAGGAGATCGACAGGATAAAGATGGATGGATAGATGGAAAACATATTCAGGACACAATTACATAATCCATATGGGTTTAAAGTGCAGACTCTCAGCTGTAATTTGATCGTAAGGGTTTGCGAATTACAGCTCTATAATATGTAGCAGCCTCTTTTACAAGGGACCAAAAGTCATTGGACAACTGACTTAGAAGAAAATAAATACCAAGGCTGCATGGGCTCTTCCCTCGTTAACCTGTCATCAATTAAGCAGTTAAAAGGCCTGGAGTTGATTCCAGGTGTGGCGTTTGCATTTGGAAGCTGTTGCTGTGAACACACTACATGCGGTCAAAGGAGCTCTCAATGGAGGTGAAACAGACCAACCTGAGGCTGAAAAAAAAGAATAAATCCATCTGAGAGATACCAGAAATGTTAGGAGTGGCCATATTAACAGTTTGGTGCCTTATAAAAAAAAAAAAAAAAAAAAAAAAAAATGCACTGGTGAGCTTGGGAACTCAACGAGACCTGGACGTCCACGGAAGACAACGGTGGTGGATGATCGCAGAATCCTTTCCATGTTGAAGAAAACCCCTTCACAACATCCACTCAAGTGAAGAACACTCTCCAGGAAGTAGGTGTATCAGTATCTGAGTCTACCATAAAAGTGATGCCTGGTGATGCCTGGTAACGCATCACTAAGGAGGAAACCCAGCGTTTGGTGATGTCCATGGCTTCCAGACTTCAGGCAGTCATTGCCTGCAAAGGATTCTCAGCAAAATATTGAAAAGTAAAATTTTTCTTAGGTTTATGTTTATTTGTCCAATTGCTATTGAGCCCCTAAAATTAAGAGCGTTTGGTCCAAAGATAGAAAGAGAAGCAATTACAATTACAAAATGGTGTTCCACAAGGTTCTAGGTAAGGTCCAGCTTTATACTCCTCTTACCTGACCTTGTCCGGTGGTGTCATCAGGAAACATAACAGGAATTTCCAATGCTATGACAGAACCAGGCGCTATTCATCTATTAAGCCAGGTGAGTCCAACCAGTCGTTTGGCCTAAAGGTCTGAGAGACCAAAATCTCGGATGACAAAAACATTTTACCCCCAAAGTCCAAAACCAGGCGCATCTTACCTCAGACTTCTGCAGAGAAACCTGGGCGTCATTCGTAAAACGCAGACTTCTGTCCTGCAGTGCAGTTTTAGCTGGTTGTCACCGTACCTTCATTAAACCTCTCTAGTTAAATGGATCAAATTTCTGCATCCTTATCACTACATTGGCTTCTGTAAAATTCAGAATTGAGTAAAAAATACTTTTGATTACATACAAAATGCTCAACAGCTCAGCATCGTCCTGCTTTCAAGACTTACTTGTAGCTCGACAGCCCAGAAGAGCACACCGCTGTCAGGAGGCAGGTTCACTCATACTTCCTAGAACTTTTCCATTTCAGTTTTCAGGGCCTTCTTCCTTGGAACCGGCTTCCTCTTTCAGCATAAAACACCAAGCTTTAAAGACAAAGCACACTGCTCTTGATGGCAGTGGTGTTCAGACGTGTGCGTGCACATCTCACTGCTGTCTATGCAATGAGCTTCTATAAGCTTGTTACCGGAGTTCTGAGAGGAGTTTCTATTTACGCAGACATGTGTTCAGCATAAAGGAAGTGTTATGAGCAAAATAGGATAGCAAGTGTGTGTGTGTGTGTGTGTGTGTGTGTGTGTGTATGTATATGAGGGTTTTGGACATAATCCTCCCGATAGCTACTGCACCTACGTTGTTCCCTGTAATGGTTTTAGAAGATTAGTTCTTCCGGGAATAGCATTGCTCATGATCTGTGTGTGTGTGTGTGTGTGTGTGTGTGTGTGTGTGCGCATGTGTGCGTGTGTTTTCCCATGTCAGTGAATGAACCGTTTTGATGGATCGGGATGGAAAACACAATGTGGAGTAGGGCCACATATTGGCTTAGAGATGGATTTATTCCGCGGAGCTCAACACTTTGTTCTTGGCCTGGTTTCGTTATTTTGTCCGCCTGTGTGGTGGGTGTGCATATCAAAACCAACATCAGGGTGTTGGGGACAGTTTAATAATGGTGTTCCTCAAGCTTGTATGAGATTAGTTTGGCTTTTATATCTATTGAAGCTTACATGATTGCGTTTGCATTGATTTCTATCTCCGTGTGCCGGGGTGTAATGTGGAGTGGATCTGTTGTCCTTTTAATCAGCGTTCGTTCTTTAGTGTTGTGTCGCACTAACAAGAGGAGAGGCTCTGAATTTGCTTTTCCAGGCAGATACCCCCGTCCTGTTCTGAGCTGCTGCTCTCAATGTTCTTCCAAGTTGTTGGACGCATTAAAAACTATGCTTGTAATAAAGTGGGAGTCTGTAGCTTTGATTCATTTCATGAACACGAGAAAGATGTGACCTCCCAATCAGGGGTCATATCAGCTAATCAGCTAATAAATAAAGCTAAGAAATTAAAGAAAATTAGCTTACCGGTTTGATATGTTGAGCTGCAGGATTCAAAACGGGAATCTTTACCGGGAAGGTCTTAAAATCAAAGTAAAACTTTATAAGTGATTATTTTATGATTATTTATTATACAAATTATGCTTCATTTTTCTGTGTTTCTTAAGTGTAAGATGTCTAGCTCTCTGGCCAGCTCTGGCAAGTGCATATTTCTACACCTGATCAGAAGATGCACAGTACCTTGTTCAGAGGGCTGTTTTTAAATGTTCGTTATCTCAGTTCTTGCCCTTGGTTTCAGTCGATGAAGTCTTCTTAATTGTAAGTGAGGTTGAAGCATAAGTCAGTCTTTTGTAAAGAGTGGAAAAAGTTCAGAACTCATCAAAAACTGTCAAGTGGGTTGATCTGAGGTACGCGTTCAGTTAGGGTTGTTCTTTAAATCTGTGCCAATACAGCATTTAATGACCATGTTCTGTAATAAGCCTATGCTTCTGTCTTGGGAATTTTTTTTTTTTTTCAAATTTTGTTTCGGGTTAGTTAAGCGTTTCAGATTCAAACTCACAGGGCTGTAGGAGACAAAACCTTAATGAAAGCCTGCTGGCCTAAAGAAGCTACTCCTGATCTGACAGCTGTCTCAGGGGTCAGTCTGCAAACTGAGTATGATTCTGTCAGAGCAAAGAGAAACTTTGTACACAAAACTGCGTGTGTGTGTGTAAAATGGTTTCAATAATGTGAACTTGTTTTGTATGAACAGACTCAATGATGCTCAAGTAGCCTTACCACTTGGATTCATCCACATTTTCTCACATTACCACTTTAAATCTACATATATTTTATTAGGATTTATGTAACAGATAAACATACAGTTGAGACAAATTGTGAAGGAAAAGGATGCACGTTCTCTTCTGCAAATAAAGATCTCAAAAGTATGTCATTAATTTGGATTCAGCCCCAAGAAGTCTGTATTTTATAGTGAGGGGCACTTGTTGTTTGGATCTTTTTAACACAGGAATATACTTAAATATAAACCAGTTCAATGCAGTTATGTGACATTATTTAGAGCTACTGTCCTGTTGCCATTGTTGCCATAAATAGGGACATGTACACTATAATGTTCAGTTTTGGTGTCATGGTTAGCATGTCATCTTTTAAATGTTTCTCAACAATAATTGACTTTTTTCTTTCCAGTCCTCCATCAGGTCAGATTTGCAGTGTGTGATTAATGGTTGTCCTGGCAACAGATTATTCTAATTTAGTTCTGGATCTCTGCAGCTCCTCCAAAGTTAGCTTAGGCCTCTTGGCTGTTTTTCTCTGAATAATGTTTCCCTTGCCTACGCGTTCCCGCCGCACTTTGCAGATTTTTATTGGAAAAGATTTTTGAAAACTTTTTCTTTCAGAATTGTGGAGTTCCTTATTTTGGTCTGTCTTTCAAAACTCCTGTAAAATACACAGAAATATTTGTTTGTAGCAGCGGGAAAAAAAAAAAAAAAAAGTATAATCATCCAAAGAGTTGTTAAAGCCTTTGTAGGGCTGTGTAAATGTGTTTCAGCAAACTGTGAGCTCTCCATAATGGGCAATGGTCATCGATTGCTGGACTTTGTTTGCATGTCCTCAGGCTAACTTTGCCGGTGAGTGAATCCCGGTTTCAACTGGACGGATCCGTTTCTCAGCTGACAGCCGTGACATTTCCTTCAGAATGCCAAAGGCTCTCCCTCTGTCCAGCTGAAGAATGAACTACTCTAGGGGTTAAAGACGGAGGGAACAAATCGATGCAGATAAACACTGAGGTCCTGACTGATAAGCTGCTGGCTGTCTTATAGCTTAACTATGAACAAATATATACGAGATACAGAATCACAAACGGCTCCAAACACACATGCTCTCTCTCTGCGGTTTAATACATCTAGTTTTGCTTCATTGTTGTCAACATCATTCAAAGTCCATCTCAAACACAAAGCAGACATGGTTCCTCCAGCCCCATAAATAAAGCAATTTGATCATTTGGCTGGGTGGCCTTCCCTGAGCTCTGTTTTGAAACAGCCCTGCGGGGTTGAACCACAGGTGCGTGTTGCTGCTGTGGCATTTACTGTATCCCTCTGACAGCTAAGGCAGAATAGGAGTCACAGCTTGTTTGCTGGGTAACAGGCTAACAAATAACCCTCTCGGGGCAGCAGAGCCATAAAGTAAAGGATTGGCTCTGTGCCTCACGCCTCCCTATCACTTCAGATCATTTTCTTTACCGCCGTTGCTCTTTTTCCTGCGTTTCAGGAGGGTTTTCTGTCTCGTTCCCAGTCTCGTTTCTTGTTTTATGATAATGCACTGTTTCTTTGGGGGGGAATGTACCGTGTTTAAGCCCAAACAAAGGCAACCGTACACCTAATGGCTTGTTTTATGGTGTCGCTGAGTGGGGCAACAGTGTACCAGCGCAAAAAATACACGTCGCATATCAGCGACTAATGCATCAGATGAAGCACTCGCTGTCAGATCCTCTTTACACTGCTGCCTGAACGGACCAGGTCTGCTGGCCATGCTGCAGGATGTTTTACAGGTCCAACTGCTGCTACTGGTGTCAGTTTGCTCCTGCTGCCTAAAAAAAACAGAACTTATTGTTGATTTTTGAGTCGAACAAGTTTTTTTGTTGTTTTTTTTTACACTTTGTGATATGGCGATATTGGGAATAGATTTTCTGCTCAGAAATTTAAACCAATGCCAAAGCAGCAAATGTCATGATGTGACATGAAATGTCATTAGTAGCTGATGTGGGTAGGAGTTGCCCCTCCCCACCCCCCCAGAAGGAAAAAAAAATGAGTTCACTCATTAATAAAGGAGTCACACAGTGATTGTCTTCTGATGTATAGGCTCTGCACCACACCGCACTGCGCTATACTAGTTCTTTGGCTTCTGTCGCTTGCTTTTGTGCTCTCCCTCATCTCTGCGGCTCTCCAAATAGCCTCAGTCATCCGGAATCACTTTAAAACACGTTGAAGCGCAAAATAAGCTAAATCAGTTTAGAAATATTTCCTTTAAAAAGGTACAAAACTGACACAAAGTACATGCAAACTATCTGAATTGTCAGTGTTTCTGTACCAGTCTGTTTTGCTATATGTGAATGCGATGTTGGCACAATACGCTGTTCTGTCTACACCAGTGAAGGTGTTTTATAAGATCATGACACTGAAGCTGTAGGACCAAATAGGACGCCCAGTAACAGGTCCTGCAAATAGGCTTTCATGTGTTGGCCAAAGTGCAACACTATGCCCCTCTGTCTGTTAGCTATAGAGTATGATAGACCATGAGAAGGTCTTAGCTGGGAACATCGCCTGGAAGCTCCTCAAACAGCGTAGAGTACTTCTGTTTCAGTTGTTTTGCTGGTATATGACTGGTTCCTGAAAAAATCAACAGCCCCGAAAAAGAATGAAATCAAGTAGACTCCGTAGGCTCAAAGCATAACGTAATGAGCTTGTGTTAATATCACACACACCTGTCAACAAATGACTAAGCCAGACAAAGTAGAATCAGTCTCAGCACCTGGAGGTCTAAATGTTGATTAAAAGATCCAACAATATTAGAAATACTGAATCCATCCAACTTGAAGGATGAATCACTGGAGGAAATGGAAGCTTTCACTTACCTGGACATCATTAGTTAAGCATCATAAGACGAGCTCTAATGAAGGCTCGGGCCAAAAAGTCAAGGACAGTGTTCCAGCAAATAAAGGAAATCTTGAACTTGTCACTAGAACGCTTCCCGGGCGCCGCACATGGCAGCCCACTGCTCCCCTAGGGGATGGGTTAAAAGCAGAGAACAAATTTCATTGTAATGTATGTTTCAATGACAATAAAGATGATATTACTATTACTTACATTACTATTACTATTTTATTTTGAACAGCAACGTCAAGTACATTCTGCTTTTTTAGAGCAAACCTTTGGAGTACAGTTGTCAAAGCCATGAAGCGACTGCAGGCCATCAATGGCTGCCTCTGAAAGATGCTTGAAACAGAAAATCTGGCTTTTAGCAGCTGCCAAAACAGCTACATGGGAATGAGGGCATTGACAAGAGAAGCTGATGATGAATGGGCCGTGCAGCTGTAGATGTCAAAAGTCTTAGCTACACTTTGCACCAACTGGAAGGACGGACTCAAATGGCTGGAGGTCACTGGTCAGTGACTTTTGCTACTTTTCTAACAAAGTGTAGAAAAGTAGCAAAGTTCCGTTTGTGTCATTACTGATAAACGGAACATGTGCTGTTCACTGTGAACCCTTTAAGAACTAACTTAGTTTTAGTTTATCTCCCTTTGGGAAAAGAAACATATTGGGAAGTGTGCTACAGCTTGAGTTTAGACATTTATTAGAGATTTTATGTTTTTAGATCATCCAGAACCATGCTGTCAACAATAGCTTTTATAGGAATGGCCCATACTGGCAGTTAGGTTATTTTGTTTTAGCTGACACGTTTACATTATTTTAGACAAAGGTGAGTTACTTTATGACGACATACACATCACCAACTAATGAAGGATTATTTTAGGCGCCTACACAGCAGTGGATGTAAAAACGATTCATTCCTTGAGTCTCCTTGGTTGTTGTAAATGAAGCACTCGGCAGCACTGGTAGTACTTCACGATCTCTGCTCTCTAAACACCTCGCTTGGTGAAATGGAGATCGTCTTGTTTGTTACAAATGACATCTAGACTGAAAGACTGCTCTCGGTCTGGGTTTTAAAGTGTTTTTTTTTAAAGGGAACAGAAGACTTTCGAGAGAACGTTTGGTACAAGGTATTCAAACAGCTTGTCATGAGCATATTCGTGGACTAAAAAGCAATTATTTGGACTTTGTCCTGAGCCTGAAAGACGACTACCACTTTGAAGCTCACTATGCATACTGAAATTTATGACAGTCACCCCAAAAAGGTTCAAACGTGGCAAGAACAACCGATAGGTGACAGAACCCCTTCTAAGGCTTTCTTTGAACACTTTTTGAAAAAAGTTTAAACTCCCTTTTTGTCTCACTTGTTTCTCCTCCTTAGCAGAGACAAAGCTGAAACAGTTCAACCATAACCAGGAGACCTCACATCGAGGAAAATCTAAAGAAAAATCTGACTTTCTTCATCAGCAAATCGGTTTTAGAATTGTAGTCACTTATAGTAGCAGTGTTTTTATGTTATAATGTAATATTTTCTCCCTTTCTGTTTTATTGCCTTGTTTTAATAGAACTTCTCTGCTCTGAGGAATCCATCAGCATTAGAAATCCCATTAGGAGTGCAGCAGATTGTGCCCTTAAAGGGTAAACAGCAAAACTACAGAGAGATTGTGACATTTGTTGTTTTAAATGGCTTAAAGAATGTCGAGAACATATTTCTAAAGCACAGACTCGCACTCCCCCTATTGTGAAAAGTACAGCTTTCATATTCAGGCAGAGAACACAGCAAAACAGAGTTGATGGTAATATTTAGCATTAAGCAAATGCATTGCTTCTATTCGTCTGAAATAAAGACTGTAGAAATGCAAAACACAAATTTGACCTGACACTGTAATATTAAAATGAAAGGTACAATGGAAAATGGGACCACAGTAACAGACCTGCATGTGTATCAAGCGTGATGCTGTTTCTTCTGTCTTGAAGCTAAGCTTAACAATAGACCATATGCGCAGCATGCTCTTTAGACGTCTTGTTCCAGAACAAATCTGCAGCCTGTGGCATTCATTTTAGCAGAAATACCAAAATCAAGTGTTTGTTATATCCTGCTGTAAGACAGCCGGTCACTGTCAATGTTAACAAGGTTGTTTAACCGTGGTCAGCTCTGCTGCTGAGAGAATTTAGCCCTCTGTGCTTAAGTGCCATGTTCAGGGTTGCCACATTTGCCACAAAGCCTGCTTGTCCATTTGCACCGAGTCCCAAACCATCAACGGTTCTCTGATTACTTCCAGGCAAACGTCATGGCACCTTTTTTGATGTGCAGGAAAGCTGCTGCAGTGTAACATGGTAAATAAAGGGGAGATGCAGAGGGAAGTGGGGAGAACGATGTGAGAGGGAGTCAAAGCGAGCAGATGGTGCACGCCGACGGCTGCTGCCATCTATCTTCTCCATGTCAGAGGTTGGCTTCTCTGCTCATCCTCAGAAGCCTCGGCGCATCACCCTATCTGTTTATACGGAGGCTAATAGGAAGGCCGGTCTTTATTTCCATACAGCCGCTCAGCATAATGGAATACCGGGACATAATGCCGCTCCAGTCAAACAGTCAACTGAGGCCTTTAAATTGCCTCCAATCCCCTTAACAAATCTGTGGAGAGGCTATGAATAATTTTGAGTGCCACCCATCTCTTCTGTGTCTTCGGTTCCTCTTGCTTCTTCTGCTCCTCTTCTTCACTCCTTCATCACAGGGCAGATTAAACCTGAATCTGTTGCGATCAAATAACTTTATTTCGCTCTTTAATTACAAAGTCCCAACCAATTTTCCGAGACTCGTCTGTCGCAAGTCCAGCTCCTATTTCATGTGAAAGATCTTAAACAGAAGTAACGCTTGGTGTCTTGTGGGGGGGGGGGAGAGAGAAAGGATGCTCTGACTGAATATAAAGTGCTGACTCTGTCTGGGTAGAAGCATCTTTGGAGTTCCCTTTCCTTCTATTACCTTGAAGCTCGACCGTGCATCTGGGCCTCGCTGGTCATAATGTTAAAACTCATCGTTCACAATGCATGAAATCAGACCAGTTATCATTCACTGTTGATTAACAAGTAATTCAATCATTTTCCAACTCTGTTTCAGCACAAGATGCAGATTTCTGCCATAGAAACGACTATTAAGGGATGCTGAAGTGTTTTTGTCCTAATTCGAGCAACAGAGAAGTGCTGCACGGTGTCGTTTTCCCAGCAGCGTGTGCTGCAGTTTACCTTGTGTAGCTGTTTATTTAAATATATGTGCGGCGTGTCAGTTGGGGCTTTTAAAACCCTGCTATTAGGAACAGACACACTTGTAATTATTCTGTTAGTGTTGAAAGGACTAGCTGATTGTCGATGATTGGCTGGATCACAACCTGATGACAAAGAAATTCACAGATCCGCACACGCATTTGAATAATGCGCTGGAATCAGCTGTGCGGCGTGGGGGCGGGTGTTTGTGTGTCGGCGCGGGCGCCTCATCGCGAACACGTTCATGTGGGCGTAAAGGCACCAATTTTTGAAGTGCCATTTGATGGAGAGACAGTCGGAGCGCCGTCACAAAAGCTCGACTCAGTGTGCAAGCTTGGCCGATAATCAAGTGATTAGAAATTACCCTCTGCAATAATAGAATCACCAGGGTTTTGGGCTTTTAATCAGCTGTCTTTTTAAGGGTTTAGATCTACCCGCCGGGCTCGTGTGTTCTCGGCACTTTTTCCGTCTTCCGCCGTCACAGTCAGCAGAGCTCCCATTTTCCCGCAACATGACATTTTACTTAAAGCTCTGAGTCCCTGTAGCTGTTACGCAAGCGCAGCTCCCACACACAAACACATTTATATACTCCAATTATATATGCATCCTTCCTGAGTGGTGGAGGGTGACAGCTCCATTAGCTGGCGCTTTAAATGCATGGATTTACTCCTTCTGCAAAGGGCCAAGTCAGTGTTGCTGAACTGTTTCAGGAAACTCTGGCTCTCTTAAGTGGACAACGTGTAGATTACATAAAATTGCAAATTAATTGAATTTGAATGGTTGAATAGCTGGTTGTGAATCTTTTTTTTTTTTTTTTTTTTAAGGTATTTCAACCTCCTCCAGTTTCCTTAAAGGGGTATGGATACTTTTGCAGTGCAATGTACATCCCGAGCTTTCACCTGTTAATCCTGAGCTGCCTTGGCAGTCCTCTGATTTAGGTTTGCATTGGGCGACATTCAAGGAGAACCGCTTTGTTGTTCAGTCTGATGAGCAGCGATGAGACGGGGACGTCTTAGCTCAGATCAGAGTGGAAATGAGTGTTGATGGCACTGAAACCCTGTTTCAGGTGTGTTTCCATGAATTCCTGTCATCAGGCAAGTTTTACTCCTCTTCTTGTGGTACAAACACTTGTTCGTCAAAATTAGATGGTGGATTTCTTCCTTTTTTTCCCCCCAAGTGAGGAATGGAAACAGTATTAAAACCGGTTCCACTGAGTCCAATTGCAGACCTGCATATAAAGCAGGCTGTCTCCTCTTCTTGCTCAGTTTGATGAAATTTTATTTATAGCATACCAGACCGTATAGACAGTAATAACATTTCATGAAACTTTACATTGTAGCTTTGGAGAGCCTCAGCAGTGTTTGGCAGAAAAATCCATCAAGCAGCAACTATTTGATCCCAGGTAGGATATGAAAACCGAGTTTGCCTCGATTTCAACTCCTGCGAAGAATATGGCTGCACCCAGCAACAGGTCCAATTCTCCAGAACCAGTGTAGTGCTCCACCTGCAGTGCTTTTTGTTTCCACCTTACCAGGTTTATTCATGGTAGGTACAGCGGTCAGAGAGTTTTTTTTTTTTTTTACTAGAACAAAGGTCATCCCACTCACTGTTATTCTGCAGAACAAAACATCAAAATAATTTTAAAACGGACAAAGTGGTTCCTTTTTTAATCACTAAATGAAAGGTACTTGCTTTATGTGGGGGTTTGTGGAATTAAACTGTGTTAAAATGTGCTAAAGTAATGGAAATATTAATACATGGATTGTGTTTATTTTTGTGCTCATGTGTTAACTTGGAAAAGTGCCTTTTGGTCACCTCAGTAAATTTAAAATGGGCCTCCATCTTGGCTCTAGAACCAATGCTTTATGGAGTTCTGTCTGTGCTCCTTTTTCCTTTAAACCAGATCACTGGGGAGGTGGGGGACCTTCTCCACAGTCCCAGTGTTAAGTGTTTGCAAAATGAAGATCTCTGTATGCATCACTCTGCTCCGACATGCTCCTCTCACTGACAAACCAGCCTCGCAGCTAATCAGCCAATCCCGGCTGGGTTCTGTCTAAGAGGCCCGCTCGGCTGATTAAGCGAGCTCATCAACGCGCCGCCCGTAGAGGCTGCAGCGCGCGCGCACAACACCGCGCGAGTGTGAGCCCCGGTGCTGAGGGTTTAATGTATGCACGAACCGGCTCTTTGCCTTGTTTATGTAAAATGTTCTGAGCTCATGTTCGCACCTTAGTGGAAGGAAAGTTAGAAAGGTAGAGTTCTGGATCATGATTGTTGTGAAATAAAAGAAGTACCTAGTGTGAGGCCTCGGTTACCACAGTCAAATCCAAAGTATTGCTTTAACAAGTAAATGGCTTCATTTGGTGGCTGGGATGCTGAGGCTTTATTAGGCAACAAATTATTGAATGCTAGATTTAAGAGTAACGCTAAGCTCTATCTGTGTACAGCGTTTCTGTTTCTCAGGCGACTCTCTAATCAGACCCTGGGGCTGATGGTGGTTGGATTCTGGGCCTTTTTTTTGAACCAGTAAAGTAAAAACCTCGTTGAACTACTGCGTCTGTGCGAGCGAGGGTCCGAGTCGAGGTCTGAGAGTTGGGCAATCATAACTGACTGTAAATCAGTGACTTTAATTCATTTTCGTTGGACATTTTGTCACCTATCTGCCCACCTCATTTCTAACCAATCCCATAACAGCATGTTAAACCTTACATTTAGCTACATTATGTGCATTTGAGGCAATCACTTGATGGTGAAACGTCGGCCGTTGCCACGCTCATTAAGCGTGGCCTCTGACGTTCATCTCGCTAATGCAACAACCTTCCTGCCAATCCATTATCATTCGCAGTTTTCTATGCAGAGCACAGCCGCGCACTGAGCAAAGCTCTGCGCTAAGGCAGATCAATGCCAACACTTATTTCATGTGCAATTATTGGGGCAGAACATGGCAATGAAGGTAATCGTCCTCTCACAGAGAAGCTCAGAGAAACTGCATTAGAAGCGCAGCCCGCAGCTCCGAGCTTCAAGCACAGGCGATATGAGTACAAGTGCAGGTTATAAGATTCCACCAGTGAAGGCTGCGGGCGTTACCAGGGGCTGAAGAGCTGAGAAATCCTGCTGCTTTGAGCAATACCTTTCTCCACTATATTGTTTTTTTTTTTTCTTCTCTTAAGCAATTTTGCCTCTAACTGCTCAGAGAGCCGACACACTTTCATCACTGTCGGAATCTTACATAGATTTTTATACCTAACATACGACAGCCTGTTGTCAGACTAGGATTGAGTTGTTCATTAACCCCTTGATGAAACGGGCTGACGTAGTGGAGGGCAGAGCCGTACTGCAGGATCCGTTCCTCTTGGTTTAAATGTGTATGTTACTGTCTTTGCATTGGACTCAAAGCAACTGTTTTGTTTTTTGTAACATTTTGGACGTGATGTTAAACACAGCAAAAAAAAATTAACCTAATCTGAAGGGTTTGGAGTGCCTTTCTCTGAATGGCTGAGCTAATGACTAAAAGTTCACTTTCTACCTGATTGAGCTTTGCATTAATTTGAAGTTAACAGTGCAGTGTGGATCAGTCCCGCCAATGTTTGTGCTCAGCAAACAAGCCTGCCTTTTTTTTTTTTAGTTTGTTTCAAGTTGGAGAAAACCGGTTCCTTTTTTCTTTTCTTGCTGCATGTCTGTGTTTTTAAAGTTAGTTGGCAGAACGCGGGTGTGAAGTTTTAACTTATCAGAATCTGAGATTAAGCTAATAACAGGCAAATACCCCCCCCCCCCCCCCCAGTTATATGCAGTTTTTGTTTGTAATTTTCAAGTTTTACCACAGTACCAAAGCTTGTATCTGTGCTTTACTCTGAACTTGAGCATGCTGTCATTTTAACACTTTTATATGTAAAGCTTCACCAAAGGGACAAGCAATATCCCACTTCCTAACCTGGCTTCTGTTTTTGTCTCTCTTGTCTGGATTTCCCGCTGCAGATTTGTTCCTGACAACTGAAGACGGGAGGTTTGAAACTTGGCTCAATAAGGTAATAAACCTCTATTAGCTCACCTCATTTACATCTGTAGATGAATTGCGTTGCGCTTTCACCCAGATGTACCTATCTAAAATAAATACTTATATGAATAAATTAAATTAAATTGGTTCTGTAGCTTTCAAGTAAAAAAGACTATGACTGTGCTGTACTGTTATATTTGAATCATATAATTACCTGTGATTTTAGAAGTACAGAATGAGGGGTTTTCAAATTCATTGAATGTGAGCCTCCCCTTGGAATAGGTAAAGATAGCCAAGAGACTTAGACTTAAACCTATTGCTATTTTAACAAACAATCATTTTATTATTATCTCTTATCTGATGTATTTCTGATGTTTGGCACTTTGTTTTACCTTGTGTTAATAACAATGATGATGATTATGATCAGAAGAAACTTTTGCCTCACCTCTCAGAAGCTAGAAAGAAAAGACACAAAAACATTGTTCACACCTCACTTAGTAACTCTTAGTAACTCAAATATTTTAGTCTAATTTTAGACTAAATATTTTAGGCTAAAATATTAAACCTTTTATTTGTTTTTCTTTTTTTTTTTTCAATCCCACCGTTGATATTAATTTCTGCCAAAAGCTGCAGCATTTTGATTTAATCCATTTGAATGCAGTATTTGCAAGCCATACTCTGATTGGATGGGGAAAAAAATCTGTCTGTGATTGGCTGGTGGAGTGGACAGTTTTTGAAGCCACGAGCGCATAGACAGAGTTGAGCGAGCGCACAGCTGGTGTTGAGCGTGGAAGGATCAGGTCGAGCGCACAAGCAAAGTCTGAGCTGAGCGCGAGGACAGTGGGTTGAGGAAAGTTTATCAGCGCGTGCTAGGCCGGTTTTGAGCGTTGAGAGTTGTCTCACTGCGCGCTCTGATTGGTTCCTGCGCACTCAAACACAAGGCACAAATATTTTTCGCGCCTCCCCAGTGTGACTCTTTGGCGCCCCCGAGGGGAGGCGCGCCTCACCTATTGAAAACCACCATACTAAATGATCTGTAAAGGATCTGCTGACAGTGTTCAGTGGCTCATGGTCAGACAGCTGTTGGTAGGATACACAGTGCAGACTTTGTTGTTTCTGTGGTGTGTGAACATACTGTTGTTTATTCTATTTAAAAAAAACAGAAACTCCAGCATTGCCCCCCCTCCCCCACCTCTTACTTTAGCAAACACAGTTTGGTCTCTAGCTAGGCCTTTCTGGGCAAGTTGTAAAATTCTGCACCATGAGTTGTAACTCTAAGATGCCACCACTGGTTGGCGCCACTCAAGTACGACGCCATGACCCAATTGTGACATTACTTAATGTCTTGCTGCACTAAGCAGACCATTGCCTGCACTGGTGAGTATTTATTCACCTCTGCAGGTTAAATGCTCAGAGGGCCTTAAACTGAGATCACTCAGACCTTTTGATCAGTTTGGCCAAGTTGATAAACTTTACTTCAAAGACATGACTGCTGGACTTGATTTTCCTCAAAATACACCTTAACCCATCATCTTTAAAAACGTAAAATATGTTTTTCAATATGCCAACTTGGTAAGATAAGAAATGGTGCAGCATGAGCATTAGGTGTGAACAATTATCACAGTGATTAAAAGGCTACAACTGTATTTTGGCCCGTTTATTACGGTTGTTGTTATGCTGTCTGATGCTAAAATATTGTGTAGTGCCAGATAATTACTTGTGTATATTTAAAAGTCTTCCTTATGAACCTGATGCTTAGCCTTTCAACTGCCCAAAAACTTTCTTGTGATTATCAAGTAAATTTAGCATCATAATGCAATAAGCTGGGAATCAGGTTAATCTACATAAAATAGGCGTGCTATTGTAATCTTATTGATATTCTACAATGCTCATGTCCTTTCTGATCCAGGGTCAGACATCTACACATGGGTTTTATATACTAGCATTCTCACACAAGAATGAGAAATTAGTTGGAAGTATATTCTTGATCCAGAGCCGATTTAGGATAATATAACTCCTCTAATTTCATGAAGTATCGTTTATTGCCTGAATGTCTATGGCAGGCCTACTTCGTTGCAACGATTGAGTCAGGAGGGTATCGTGGGATTCTTGGCACTGCTGCCAAACTAGTCGATATTCTAGGAGAGCACAAAGGAGAGTCCGTGGCGCTGGGTTTTCATCCATGGTCCTGTTTGAAATGCAGCAGGTTGACGCACGAGCCCAACAGTACTTTATCTTATCGTAGAGAGAGGAAGGAGTGTTGAAGCAGAGTCACACTGAGGGTTTCTGTGAGGAGGAAAGTACAGCAAGCAAGAGAAAAACAGAACAATTTTACTGCTGTGCTGGAAGAGGAGATGTGGGATTGAACAGTTTAAGAGGAGTTAAATAAATAGAAAAGCTAAATACATTAAAGAAGGCACATTTTTACTCTTATCTTCAGAATTTTCTACTCCTACACACATTTACAATGTCATAGTTATCAGATGGGTAAAGATTAATCTGCAGTGATGGTTTATAATATATATTTTTTATATATCACTGTCACACCAGAATTTCCCCATTGCAGGACAATGAAGAAATTCTTATTCTTATATTTAAAAATGTAAAAAAATAAGTCAGTGTAAAAACCTTTCTAGAATGTCTTCCAATGTGAATTTAAGCTAACAGGCAGCTTTCCACTAGGAAACCATGCATACACATCTCAAAGGAGTCTGGGCTCATCTATGGGGACTTCTGATATTTTCACATAATTAAAGCTAGGGTCAGCGATTTGTCCGGAAGTCTCCTAAAGCCCCTTTTTGAGTAACTGCGCATGTGCAAGACCGTGTTACCATGCTCTTCCGCTCCTAAGATCAATGTGGTCCCCACATGAAAAAAATCTCCCAAATCTACTCTGGTCTTATTTCTTTCTACTGAGGTTTTCCTCTTCTTCTTGTAAACTAGTTTGCAGTTTTCTTCTTGCGACTCTTAGCCATGTTAAAAGTATACGATGAGAGCAGCGGAGCTACGATGAATGGCTGTCTCTGAAGCTAACTGCTAAGCTAACCGCTAAGCTAACCAAATACACAAACACTAGCAGTGCGCAGCCAGCAAACAGACATTAACTAATGAGCATGGACACAGGACACTACTTTTTTTAAATGCATAATGTATTGACTACTTTCAGGATGGAAGGACCACACAAAGTGTTTCCGACCAGGATTACCAACTATAGCTTTAATGTCAGTGTGTTAGGAATACTAAACTTTCTGCTTTGGTTCTGACCAGGTAACTTAACAAGTTTGGTTAAATAACAACATGATAGTTTGGTTCATATGATATAGCTTATGAGGGAAGGCTTTAGCTGTTAGCTTGTTTTTCTTAGCATAAAGCACATCGGATGAAACAGCACTTTGACGGTCAGTCTGGGTGTTTTTCAGATGGAGGCCGGGCAAAATGTTTTCCTATTTGTATTTGTTCAGAGCGAAAGAAATTATCCCCATCTTTTCTAATTGGTGAAAAGGGTTCAATTTTCTTTCTCTATCTATCCACCAGGCTAGTGTGCTGAAGCTTTATCTGCTCTATGAAGTGGAGCTTTTAAAAACTAGTGGAACCAAGTACAGAGCAAGACAAAGTGAGACCTCTCAATAACACATGAATGGAGCCTCTGCCTTGTCCAAATAAACCCTCTTCTCTTTATGAATGGCTGTGGCATTCTTCTCAATTTCAGCCCATTAAAAAGCCAAATGGCTTCCTTTCAACTTGCAAGCTTTTCCCCCGCTGTGTTGTGTTGTTTTCCTCTAATGACCCTCGTCTGCAATGCACCAGTTCTTTTCACACTTTCCAACGACTCCTAACATCAAAACACTTAAATTTGAAAAGCCCGTTCTTCCAGGAACCCTTCATGGTTGCGTACTCTTACACGTGTGCAGAGATGCTCAAACACCAAAGACCAGGCCATTTCCTAGCAAGCCATCAGTATTAGACCACTGTTAATCCCTTCATGTTGTTCAGCTGCATCAGTCGGTCACAGGCCAGCACACTCTCTCTCTCAATCTTTTTTTTTCTTCCACCTCTTTCTTTTAATTAATTCTCTCTATTTTTCTGCTGCCTGACTCTTATTCCTACACTGCCCATTCCACTGTTTTCTTGCGATTACACAAGAGAGCGAAGTCACAGTAGTGCAAAGAAAACAGGAGATATACAGAGAGATGTTTCGGCCAGCAAGTCAGAGTGGTTTAAAAGGTCAATTCGGTGACATATGATGTATTCAATTGGGAACACAGGAACAAACAGCGCTTCGCTACAGAAACATGTTAGTGATTGGATTTTCATTTTTGCCGTTTCACTATTTCACTCTGGAGGGGGGGGGGGGGGATTGTTTAAAAAACAGAGAAGCAGAAGCAAGCTACAGGAAATATTTGGTTATATTTCTGGGGGAAATGTTTCTCATTGTTTTCTGTGTGAAAGCCAGTGATCAGACTGACTTTAATTCCTTGTGACAGTAAATAAACCAGACTGTGCAGCCAGAGTTTTCTTTATTTTTTATTCCATATCAAAGAAAATAGTAAGACAGCCTATGTATTATTTATTGCTATATTTGTGCTGCCTTGGCGTCGTTATTTCGATTACAAAGATGACCTATGATCTTAAAAGCAATTCAAATGGATGGGTTCTACTGAGCCCAACAAGGGTTGCCCTAATCCAATGATGATAATGTTTATTACAGCATTCCTACTAAATCACATGCTAGCAAGAACAGCTTTTTCACATTACCTATTAAAAAGTAGAATATATTCCTCTAAAAGATATTAGTTTTTTCGTTTTTAGCCTTGTGTGTCCCTCTCTGTGAACAAACATAAATCAAAGTTTTTTATTTCTCTGCCACCTCTGTGCATACTTGCCCTGTGTGTGAGATAAAATGTATTTGGGTTAATGTGAACAGAAGGCATCAGCAACACCAAAGCATATAATCCCTTAATCTTCACACATTAGTCGGCTGTCCTCAAACACACTCAGTTTTAATCATGATCTTTTGCAATTAAGGAACCAGGGTCGGTCAATCACACAGATGTCATCCTGAGTACTCAGAGTTAACGCCATAAGGGACCAGAAACCCTGATCTTCTTGCTGCTGAATAAATTGTTTCTACTTTTGGTAAATATTAGTAAAAGCTAGTAATTTTGAATGTTTTCGAGGAGCTATTTCTAGTATTCACATCTTGCTCTCACTTACTGATTTAGAAAATTATACATAAGCCTTTGGTTGTAAGGTATAATATTATGTCTGACTGTGTTGAACTCCCTTCTGGAAATGTATGATTTTCTATATTAAGTACTGCTTCTAGAATTAGTAATTCCCTACAAACGGAAACCAGTAGTTTTGGAAAGCAAATTAATGCATTAGCCTATAGTGACTGCAGAAATCATCGGCCAGTTTACTTCACGGCATTTAAAACAACAAGTAAAGCGCCTCCATAACTGAGAAAAGTCAGAATTTAGTGGATAAAGCATGATACAACTAAATAACTCAAAAGCACGCTTTCGGTTTCCATGAAATGGAAGATGCCACTTGATCACTTCAATTCAATTCAATTTTGTTTTATTTACATGGTGCCAAGTCACAATGCATCATCTCAAGGTACTTTGCAAAGTCAGTTCACTCCAATCATGCAGACATAACGCAACAGATTACTTCGAGCATTCAGCATCTACTCCTCCTGAAAGAGCACTTAACCACAGTGGACAAAAGAAACACAAATCGGTTTCATTATGCATTTCCAAATAATATATTCTGCAGTATACCAAATGGGCAAGTAACGCTAAAAAAATGCGTACACTCTTTGGTTCATCACTGATATATCAGAAGGTTTGTGTGGAAAAAAGTGTTTTTATGCATGCAGCCCCAGGTCTTTTTTAGACAAAGCGATACTAGCTGATTTAGGATTTAGATCAAATACGTCAATAAAATGCAGAAAGTGAATCATAGAACAAGACTTCGTACTGCCAAAAATCCACTGCCAACTAAAATACTAATCACAGCCAAGTAGCAAATAGCTAATCCTATCAGAGTTGAGGATCTGTCTGATCCAGTTTATCACCAATCGGAAAAAATTAAGCTGCATTCATCTTAAACCTCTGAATTGCTTATTCACACAATTCTTAAAGCATAAACTCCAAATGTTTGTGTGAAAAGTTGTAGTCTTGGCAAGTCTGAGAAATCCTTAGAACGTACACATTCATACAGACACACTGACGACACGTACTGTAGAGGTTAAAGAGAAACCCCATAGGTGCCAGCATGCTAAGCTAACCGTGATGCAGCTTAGTAATAATAATGTCTTATGTTTTACACGTTAACTGGTCTTTATTTGATTTGATCTTTCTTGTCTTTCTCCGGGTTTTTATATTCACTGCTAGTGGTTTCCAGTTTTTTTTTGCACTTGATTTATAGTTAAGAGTTAATAGTTTTATCCTTTCATTCATGGTGGCGTTCGCTGATCACATTAAGTAGGTATTTGCATCTTCTCCCAAACACAAACTTATCTTTTCCCAGAAACATAAAAACACTTTATATCATGTTGTTGAATGAAGACCTTTCTGGTATCGGAATGCAATACGTGCCCCAACAGGATTATTCTTTCTTGATTACACTATCAGCGATGAGCAGTCATGCACAAAAATCCATTTAGATGTGGAAACATAGAAGTACTAACTGACTCAAAGAGGAGTACGGCAAGAAAAATCTAACTATAGACGATTACTTTGGCAAAAATAGTCATCATTCTCAGTTTAATCTTAATGTCTCAGGAGGGAGTTCGAAACCTGGGAGCGTTTGAGTTGTTCCTGCATCAGATGGTTGAAAGACTTTGCACAACATTTTCAGAGTATGCTGAGCAGTGGTTGAAAAAATCAGCAGGTCCACAAGCAGCAATGAGTCAAAACCACTGTAAAATAATGTAAAGGGTATCATATCAGAAACACTCAAGGCATGCAGTTTGGGTAAAATAATTGTTGTAAGAACAGTTGTTGGCAGAGCATGTGAGACGCTTGGAGACCTTAGACCTTGTGCATGGTAAATCTCTATATAAAGACCTGGTCTAAGGCAGACACACCGTTTGACATCCTGACTGCTTATAAGTACCAAAGGACACCAATCCATAAATAAACCGAGACTCGGAGACGGTTCAAGTCAGCGTGCGACTCTGTGGAAGATTTATTTTCCGTCAAAATTACGGCCCCAAATATGGATTCCCAGCTGATCCAATCCTCAAGTCTTTGTATCATTCCATAACTAAAGTATGCAGTGAAAAAGGTTTTACAGAAAGAAAATCTATTTATTTTTGTACTAACATCATGATGTTATATCATATTGCAAATCAAACAAAGAAAGTAGAGAATTTCAGGTCCTCTGTCTCTCCTTGTATTGCTTCTTGTACATTCCTTTCAGATACTATTCATCTCTGGCAGTTTTCTGATTGACAGAACACCATGCTGAGATGTTCCAGCTTTTCAGCTATTAGAACCCGACTGGAAATGAGCTAAAGCAATTAAGAAAAGCTTTTAAAAACATTTACAGTTTATTGTACAATATTGTGTCGGTTCTCATAGCACTGACTCCAGCTGCAGTCCACTCTTTGTGACTCTCCCCTACATTTTTGAATGAGTTTTGTTTCACAATCCTCTCCAGGGTGCAGCCATCCCTATTGCTTGTACAAGATGTTCTAGTTATGTGACCAGCACCTGTAGAATAGAAACTGATCAAAAATATGTTATATCTTCATTGACATGTTACTATTTAATCCGAAGTTTAAAATTTTATTTCCTTTTTTTTTCTGTTGAACATCATCTTATCAAAATTAGAAAAATAGGAAAGTGGTTCTGTGATAGAGCTGTCTTTCCAAGAACTGCTGAGAATACGTTAGAAGCATTGTTACAGTACTGTCAATTTAAGTGCTGTCAGTGATTGTGTCAGTTATAGTACTGCTCGTGTGTCAGTCACTATATAATACTTCTTTGTCATGCTGGAGTAGTAACATGTACAAAGACGGAACATCAAAAATTATATATATATATTCAATTTAGAAGATCAAATTTGTCAGATTTATTTTTTATCCAATATACTGTTTGTTGGTTTTGGAAAAGGTTTTTTCTCAGGACTTCCCTCTAAATTGCCATCGTTGGCAA